>NC_090649.1:427357589-427565089 GCF_040937935.1 Hyperolius riggenbachi | reverse complement strand
GAGAGTGAGGAGACAAACTGGTACAGTGTCCAGAGAAGCAGTCTGCTTTTGTGCGGAAGATTCTGGGCTAGGAACACCAGCCGTGGTTTTCGGAGGACTGTTCCATGTGCTGTGTGTTACACTGTTTGCTACCGCTGAATAAGGTCTGTTTTGCTTTGCTGCACAGTTTTTATGTTTGCCACAATGAGTCTAGGAACCCACTAGGAATCCTTGCAGTGCTTAAAAATCGACACAATGCTGTGTGCATCGATTGCTTGGGCATTTGAGACCGCGATTACCTGATAATTGGAAGCGCTGTACAGTAACCTGTACAGCGCTTCCCATTCACAATTCACTTGTTTTTTTTTTTTCTTTAAATAAACTTCATTATACTTATCAGGTGTCTTATGTCTGGCTTCGTATGTAGCCCTGCACCCTAAAGGAAGAGAGGTCATAGGTGCTTCTCTATGACCAAGCACCTGTGACTGCTTCCTTTAGGGGGCAGGGCTACGGACGGAAGAAGAAACTACAGAGACCTAGTAAGTATAATTAAGTTTTTAGAGAGGCTAATAGCTCCCCCCCCCCCTCCCCCCCCAAAGCACTGCAAAATCGCTTTGATAAGCAATTTACACAGCACTTATATACTTTGCATTGAGTGCAAACTCTCCAAATGATACATGTCCTGCGATTGTGATTAACACTAATTACAATTGCATTAATGGGTGCCCACCCAATTTCATTGGCAAAGCATTTTTGGGAATTGATGGTGATTGTCAGCAATCCCAAAACATTGCCAAAAACACCCCAGTGGGTTCATACCCTAAAGAACCATTTGTTTGTGAGATTACTGTGCCGGGGTCTGTCTGTTAGGCTGTCTGTGCCCCACTTTAGGCTGATCCCTCACAAAGGAAATAATTATGGCATCCTCCATATCACTCTCACCTCAGGTTCCCTTTAACCACTTAAGGACCAGGGGATTTTTGGCTGATCTCTGCTGCGTGGGCTCTCCAGCCTGCAGCACAGATCAGGTTTTAGGCAGGGCTATCAGACTCCCCCCCCCCCCCCCTCTTTTTTTCCCCACTAGGGGGATGTCCTGCTGGGGGGGGTCTGATCGCCGCCGCTCTGTGTGGCCGAGCGGGGGGTGGGCTTCTCAAAGCCCCCCTCCGCAGCGCTATTCCTTCCTCCCTCCCCTTCGTTCCATGGGCGGCACAGGACGGCGATCCGTCCTGTACCGTCTCTAATAGGCTTCAGCCTATCAGACAGTGGCGATCCCCGGCCAATCAGAGGCTGGGGATCGCCGATCTCCCTTAAGGCGCTGCTGCGACAGCAGCGCCATAGGATGTAAACACAGGGGATTTCTTCCTCGCGTGCTTACATTTCGCATGTGAGTCGTCATCGGAGGCTCGCAGGCCGTTCACGGAGACACCCTCCGTGAACTGACATGGCGTTTCCATGGAAACACCACTGCCTATCGGCGTTAGGCGGTCGTTAAGTGGTTAATGGGCTTTAGTCACAATGAGTTACCGCATGCGGTAATGGAGGTTGTGAAAAATGCCTATCAAATTATCACTTGTTTGAAATTCTCTATTTTTCACCCTAAATTACCGTGTATGGTAATATCGCTGAAAATAAGTTTGTTCTTTTTCACACAAGTGAGATTAATTGAAAAAAGTGTGCGGCCGCTTGGTGGTGATCAAGGATTTCTATCGCCTACAAATAGCAGGTGACATTTTTCACTTTTCCACTGCTGACCTGTAGGATGGAGCCTTTGGAGCTGTTTGCTGATGTTCAAGAGTATTGTATAGAGAGGAGGAAGTGAAGAAGGCACGCTGTCACACCGTGTACAGTGTTTGATGATTTTACAGATGCCGAGGAGGAAATTCCTCTCAGCTCTAAAACATACACAACAACATAATAACCTTTAAAGAAAACCATTTCTTTGTTACAGCTGATACAAATCCAGCAATGACTGTGCAGTATGTGTACTTTCTGCTTTCATGGAAGCAGATATAGGGTTAACATCCTGTGTTTACAAATTAGCTGCTCTGCTGAGGCAGCCAGCTGGCACAGCTGAGATCTGTGAATAATCACAACTGTAATTTGAGCTGAGGGGGAATTAGACTGGCTAAACTCTTTATATACATACAAGGTGCATTTCTATATATGTTCCTTGTATCCTGTGCAAGAGTTCGAGTCGACTTTGAATGTGACAGGCTATCCTGGGTCGGCTCTGTGTAATGGGTGGCAAGCAGGGATGCTCTTAACGCCGAATTCAGGTGATGCATTATTCTCCTGTTCAGACTGCAGAGGAGCAGGGGACAGACTGAATAAATTGCATCCTATAGCTATGGAAGTCTGTGGTAAGACACCCCTCCCACACCCCACTGCAGTTACAGGTCAAAAGAAAGGCTGCAGGCTAGAGAATGTTTGCCCCAGGCAAACTAGGCCGTAAGAACTGCAGTTCCGAGATGGTGCAAGTGTTTTGAGGGCCCATTCACCCTAAGGCGATTAGCGGGTGAACTGTTACCATATGGCAGTGATCTCACTGCCATGATTGCCACCAATCGCGGGCGTTTCACGATTAACGCCAATCGTAAAACTTGTTCCCTGCAGCATTTTCTCGCGATTCTGGAGCGATCGCAGTACAGTGCAGTGTTCTCCCCAGGCTCTTTTAGCTGGGTGCTCCAGCTAGTTTTAGTGAGCACCCGGCTGTCATTGGCTCACTACCTCCTATTCTGTAAGCAGATTTGCACACAGAAGCACCGGCCCTGCATTTTCTCATCTTGCCTCACCCGGCTACTTTTTTACGCCACCCGGCTACTATTTAATGCCACCCGGCTGGAAAAAAATTCTAGGGAGAACACTGCAGTGCTTATAAAAGCGCTGATCATGGTCGTCCGGAATCGTGAGAGCTAATCCCGGTAAAATCGCCCACGCAAAACTGTGGCGCTAAGCGCTAATGTTTTGCCAATTTCACGTGTGAATGGGCCCTGAGAGAGCCAGAGGTTGCTTTGTATGCTGACCCTGGAGGCAGTTACGATCTATGTGCTATTAGCCGTTGATGTCGACTTGGATTTGGTTGCTTATTTGGTCTTGCTGAGTACTAATTAGTCTGCTGAGTACCAAGTACCAAATAGCTACATTTTCAGTTCAATTTATATTAATATTTAATCACCAGCACTATTCTATTATTATACAGCCGACAGCTTTGTTACCGAGTCTGGACTGGGTACAGTATAATTTAGTTTGGCATTCACCTGTTGTCTCCGTGGTGAAACACTGGAATTATTTTCAGCGCCTTTTGTTATCAATTACCATAAGAGGTATACAATTATGCAGCCTTGAATAAATTTGTGATAGCAGGAAACTATTTACCCTTCGGCTGTGGAAAGTCTCTTTTATGAATTGACTTTTGCTGAAGCATCTGCTGTGGAAAATCCTGCTCTTGGGTTAACCCTTGCTAATATACAGTATATGTGTAATCAAATATTGACCTTTGCTAAGAGGATTTTATACTGTGTGCCAAATAGCATTTTTGAAAATCATTTATCATAAGGGTGATGTACTTTTGTATGCTGCTTGTGATAAACGGTCATTCAAGAGTGTTGGTGTTTTATTACGGTACAGATTTTATGTGCATTACAGCCGATATTCACTTCTAGCTGTGCAGTTATTTCATTATACACACTAAAGTGTGTGTTTTTTAATTTCTTTAGTTTTTTTAGCAGCAATAAAAACATCTGATATTGGCTTTGTTCCTTTTTCACTGTTTAAGAAAAAAAAAGTATAAATGGATGTTATATCAAGGTTTTGGTAAGATTTTAAAATATGGCTTATTCAGGCCCAGTTATAGCAAGGTCACATTAAAACTTTTTTTGTTATTATTGTTGATTTATAAAGTACCAACATATTCCGTGGTGCAGTACAGGGTAAGAAACAAACATGGGGTACATAGTAATACAGACAATAGTATATACACAAAGATAGATGTTAGTACATAACACAAAATTGGTACACATAGTAAGTAATTACAGTGAAAAATGTAATACAATGAACAAAGCGTGTAGCAAATTTCAAGACACAAAAGGGTGAGAGCACTGCTCTGGCTAGATTACAATCTAAATGAATAGGGAGGAAAACAAGATGTGGGGTATTATACAATATGTATACCTAGAGGCAGTGTCTGTTTAGGTTATGTTTAGCAAGGAGTATAACTGGCCAGAGGTTCAGGGCCGCCTTCAGGGCCTCACAGGTGGGACTGCAGTATGGGGCCCATGTGAGTCTGGGGCGTGGTGAACAATGCCACAAACATGGGCCCAACTGCAAGTCTGTCACAGAATGTACAGACTGTCATTGGGTATGGCTGTGTTCACCTCGGCCGGATGATTTTGCATTGTGATTTTTTTTTTGTGTGTGTGTGTGATTTTGCCATGCTTGTGCTTTGGCTTTTTCATTTCAGTGAATGACAATCGCATCGCAATTGCTCAGAAAATGCTTCATGCAGCGTATTGGTGATTTTCAAATATTGCAAGTGCTGCTCAAGAGTAATCCCATAGGATTACATGTGTCACAGCGCTTTGTTGATTACCAGCGATCACCTTAAATATAGGGGGTTCATCACAAATATAGGGGGTAGTGGGGTAATGGGGCCCGGTAGGTTTTCCAGTATGGGGCCCAGAAATTTCTGATGGCAGCCCTGCAGAGGTTGAAGCGTAATGGGCTAATTTGGAGTGGCTTAACCACTCTACGACTATCTAATGCCGATCGGTGGCCACAGAGTGGCTCCCCCAGGACCGCCTAACGCCAAAGGGTGTCAAGTCCTGGGGGAGGAGATTATCAGGGATAGCACACACATTCCCGCTTGAGTGATGGAGCCAGGTCGGCATCGCCTGTGCCTGCGCGAGCATGTGGCCGCTAAGCTCGCGATCTCGCACACATGGCTTGGCGCGTTCTGCGCAGGCGCAGTAGTTCTGAGCCTGCGCAGAACTCTAAAGACCACATGAGCGCAGGCGCAGAAGATGCCAACCTGGTGACCTGCCAACGGAGAGGATCCTGGGACACCGGAGCTGCGGCGAGGGACATCAGTTGCCAGGGGCTGGAGGAAGCCCCAGGCAAGTAGAACCCCCCCCCCCCCCCCATCGGATCTTCCCTTTAACCACTTTAGCTTTTTGGATGTAGCTGCTAAATCCAAAAATACATGCTGGATGTAGGAGCTATGTCCATGAAAAAAAACAGAGCCGCGGGGGTTCGCGGGGCCGCCCATTAGCCTGGAGATCAATGAATGGGAACGCAGTTTCCATTCATTGATCTAAGACCTGGTTAGAACAATCGCTGGCTTCTATGTAGAAGCCCCGATCGTTCTGTTACACATCCCCTCTTCACTTCCTGTAAGCATACATTGTACGCTTACTGGAAGACTAAACAAAAAATGACTGAGGCCATCTTTTGGGCAAATAGTAAATCTATATCTACATACATTTTTTTTAATGACTAGACACACACTTATATTTAAAATTAACTATGTACCTCCCACACACCCAAAATACCCAAATAAAATATTTAATTTAAAAAGACAATAAAAACAAAACAAAACGTAAATAGTTACCTAAGGGTCTGAACTTTTTAATATGCATGTCAAGAGGGTATATTATTTTTTTTTTTAAATAAGCTTGTAAATAGTGATGGCCATACATTGTGATAGGGACATAATTTAAATGGTGTAATAAGCCGGAAAAATGGGCAAATAAAATATGTGGGTTTTAATTATGGTAGCTTGTATTATTTTAAAGCTATATTGGCTGAAAACTGAGAAATAATGCATTTTTTTCCCATTTTTTCCTTAATATTCACGTTCAAATCCATTTAGAAAAAAATAATTCTTAGTAAAATGTACCACCTAAAGAAAGCATAATTGGTGGCGGAAAAACAAGACATAGATCATTTAGTTGTGATAAGTAGTGATAAAGTTACTGACAAATGAATGGGAGGTAAAAATTGCTCGGATGCATAAGGCGAAAAAACACTGAAGGCTGAAGTGGTTAAAGAAGGGCTCACAATCTTATGGTTAACCTTTTTTGGAGCCACAATCTTTATTTGGGAACCCAGTCCCTCGTTCTTCCTCATTTGTCCCTCTTTCAAATTGAGATCTATGTAAATACTGTACATTATGTACAGTGCCACTGTATACTGGAATATGTTGGTGCTTTATAAATTCATAACTGTATATGCATTTTCTTTCTGAAAGGATGTTTAATGCAACTTTATTCCCATTCTTTAAATTGATATATTTCCTAATTTCAAACATTCATATGAAGGCAAACTATTGATCACAGAAAGGACCAGTGTGTTCTGAATTATAAAACTACCTTTTTTGCTTCTAAATACTTTGCGTAATGGGTCACTAGGGTGTGATTGGAGGTGTGGCTTGTGCATGTCTTAAAGCTGTCCTTCTTTCTGGCATGCTAATTAAAGTGGAATATAACCCTGCATTTCAACTTTGCTCTAAAACATTATTTACAGCATATTATATGCAAAAAAACATTTTTTTTTTACTAGACCAGCATTGGAAGTATTAAACACAGAGGTTTAAAGTTCCGTGGAGAGATATGCAGAAGTTCAGATTGTTACATTCTATTTAGTTAAATGTATCTATTGAGAAATGTTACACACTCTTTGGCTGTCCTCCAGCTCCTTCTCAGTCAGAGACAGTGGGTCACATTCAACACTTAGATACATTTATGTAAACAAAATGTATCTGTCAGCTTCGGAAGCGTCTGCAGAAATCTCCAGGAACTTTAAAGCCCTGTGTAACCCTTCCAATGCTGGTCTAGTAAAAAAAAAAAATGCTGGTTGCATATAATATACTGTAAATAATGTTTTAGAGCAAAGTTGAAGTGCAGGGTTATATTCCGCTTTAATCTGCATACTAGCAACGCATCTGTACCGCACTCGGCCCCCCATTGTCACCTGAGGAATAGAGTTCCGATCCCTGTAGGCAACAATAATTGCGTATGTGAGCTCTTTTTAAGATTTGCACACAGAAAAGTAGAGAAATTAGGTAGTTTAGTTCTAGATGTGTTTAGTTGCGTTTTGTGATCCTTTTACCATGGTATGCAGTTTTCAAAAGGACCTCTTCAAGATAATGTAAATCATGGGATCCCTTTTAAAGGACAACTGAAGTGAGAAAAATATGGAGGCTGCCATATTTATTTCCTTTAAAACAATACCAGTTGCCTGGCAGCCCTGCTGGTCTATTTGGCTGCAGTAGTCTCTGAATCACAACAAAAACAAGCATGCAACTAATCTTGTCAGATCTGACAATAATGTCAGAAACACCTTATCTTCTGCATGATTGTTCAGGGTCTATAGCTAAAAGGCAGAGGATCAGCGGGACAGCCAGACAACTGGTATTGCTGGATAGGAAATAAATATGGCAGCAGGCCCGCCATCAGGGGGGGACATCCGTGACTCCCGTCATGGGCCCGGGCCTGCAGGGGGGCCCCATCCCCGCCGCGGACCTGGCAGGTGCCACCCGCCCGCTGCTCAACCCCCCCTGGCCGCTGCTCTCTCCCTCCCTCCATCCCTCAAGCCGCCGCCGCTGCCTCCGCCGCATCAGACCCCGATCAGGCGGCGACAATAGTGCGGGCGCTAGGACCCAGCGCCCGCACTGATATGCGGAAGTGACGTCACTTCCGCATATAGAGCGGGTGCATCCAGCGCCCGCTCTTACTGGTCGGGTCGCCGCTGATCTTGAGGTCTGACGCTGCAGGCAAGGTAGGGGAAGCGGCGGCGGCGGCTGGGGGCTCCCTGTCACTCGCTCACTAGCTAAAGGGGCTCCCTGTCACTCACTCACTACTTAAAGGGCCTCCCTGTCACTCGCTCACTAGCTAAAGGGGCTCCCTGTCACTCACTCACTCCCTAAAGGGCCTCCCTGTCACTCGCTCACTAGCTAAAGGGGCTCCCTGTCACTCACTCACTAGCTAAAGGGGCTCCCTGTCACTCGCTCACTAGCTAAAGGGGCTCCCTGTCACTCACTCACTACTTAAAGGGCCTCCCTGTCACTCGCTCACTAGCTAAAGGGGCTCCCTGTCACTCGCTCACTAGCTAAAGGGGCTCCCTGTCACTCACTCACTAGCTAAAGGGCCTCCCTGTCACTCACTGCCTAAAGGGCTCCATGTCACTCACTCACTCACTCACTCACTCACTCCCTAAAGGGCCTTACTGTCACTCACTCACTCCCTAAAGGGGCTCCCTGTCACTCACTCACTGCCTAAAGGGGCTCCCTGTCACTCACTCACTAGCTAAAGGGCCTCCCTGTCACTCACTGCCTAAAGGGCTCCATGTCACTCACTACCTAACCTGGGGGTCCCTGTCAGAATCCAGGTGAGAGGTGTCTACCATAATAAGGGGGCATTCTGCCTATTTATGTGAAATGCTGTCTATTTATGTGCCTCATGACTGCTGAATTTGTCTTGTTGGGGGCCTAATGATTGAATTTTTACTTGTTGGGGGCCTCATGATTTGTTGGGAGCCTCAAGATTGCTGAATTTGTCTTGTTGGGGGCCTCATGATTTGTTGGGGGCCTCATGATTGCTGAATTTGTCTTGTTGGGGGTCTCACGATTGCTGAATTTGTCTTGTTGGGGGTCTCACGATTGCTGAATTTGTCTTTTTGGGGGTCTCACGATTGCTGAATTTGTCTTTTTGGGGGCCTCACGATTGCTGAATTTGTCTTGTTGGGGGTCTCACGATTGCTGAATTTGTCTTTTTGGGGGCCTCACGATTGCTGAATTTGTCTTGTTGGGGGCCTCATGATTGCTGAATTTGTCTTTTTGGGGGCCTCACGATTGCTGAATTTGTGTTGGGGGGGGGCCCGGACTGATGATTTGTGAGGGGCCCCAAAATTTCTGATGGCGGCCCTGTATGGCAGCCTCTGGCTTCAGTTGTCTTACTGCAATCTGATAGAGATCCCATTTTGCTTGATAGTAAACATCCTGCATGCTGCATTCCTTCTGCTTTTCTCCTTCTGTTCTCAGCATCCAGAGAAAATCGCAAAACGCAAAGGCTGCATTGCAATTGCATTTTGCAGTATTAAACAGCCCAGGTACTCGTGCTTGGAAGCGATATGCAGGGGCTGCTAGGGCCACCAGCTCCAGGAACACATTTTTCAGGCTAGCTACTGCTTCCATATTGGTTAGCTGAAGACATTCATTACACAGAAGCTGTGTTTTTTCTGCATGTCTTGTCACAGTGAAATGAAGCAATTAACACATCACAGGCAGAAAATCTCTCCTAAGCTGTAATTTTTGTCACAGTTTCTACAAATACAGTGCAGACTTCTGAGCTCCTATTTTTGTTTTGTTTGTTTATATTGTCAGTTCAGCTGTTAGAATACTCAGCTTGTGCCACTAATGTCTTGTGCAGGCCTTTGTGTCTCCCTGAGGCATCCCTATTAGGACCCCTGCTGAGAGTGAGAACTCCCATTCCAGGAATCTCCCAGCTAAAAACACAGCACAGAAAAACACTGCCTGGGTGTTATTCGGACATCTGCAATAAAAGACTTCTTACCTCAGCACCAGTTTACTGTGAGCCTAGCAGATGACAGTGCCCATGGTTGAGGCTAATGAAGGCTATGTGCAGGCCAGTTTTGTGTCATCTTTAGTTCGCTGCCAGATTTTTCATCTTTAGTAAAGGTGTCTAGGGGACAAGTCAAAACTCAAATATTTGATGCAGCCATTCCTGAGAAATTCCCCTTGGAAAAGTCAGTCACAGTCTGATTTCAATCCGAGTGGGATCTATCTTTTGGGCACATCTGGCGGCTCTATGCCAGGGTATGGCCACCTTTGGAGGCGCTGGAGCATAGTCCCTCCCTCCCAGGTTTCTTAAAGTGTACCCAAGCCGAAATTCAGGTATAAAACTACATACTTACCTAAGAAGCGGGTAGCCTCTGGATCCTAATGAGACTTCACACACCGTTGTCTGTCCCCTGTCGCCGAGCGCAGTGTCCGACGTTCAGGGGCGTTGCTAGGAACCTAAGAGATCCGAGGCACTTTTGGTCACTCTACCCAAAAAATGGGTGTGGTCATGCACCAGAATGTGGGTGTGGTTATGGGTGGGGCCAAATGTACTTGAACTTAACAGCAGTCTAAGTAGGCCTGCCCAGCAAAATGTTGGATGAAGTCCCCCTTTCCATTTTTACAGAAAAAATGAAATATAGAATAGCACATAAATAGGTAGTGTCAGTTAAGCATATGCGACATGCTGGGTGCTGTGTGGCGTCATGCCCAGGCACTGTGGTACCTCTGTGGGGCATGCAGGGTGTTGTGGTGACATGCTGGAAGCTGTGGTGTCTGGAGCCTACATTGGGAGCATGCATAGTTGTGTGTGTCCTTACTGTTCCTCCCCCTGACCCCCTTAGCAGAGTAGCACAGCAAGAGGTACTACTCATCTCCTCCATCCACTCTCCATAGACATCCTATGTAGCCGGCAATTCTCCCCCTAGCATCTGAGAATCAAAAGCTAGGAGCTCTAGCATCTTATTCATTCTTAGACACTAGGGGGCGAAGCCTGGAAGAGAAGATGTCTGCAGAATCTGGAGACCAAGCGCCCGGAGTACTGCCACCCACTGCCAGGTGGAAATCCAGGGCACACCAGAATAGATCCAGGGCATGTGCCACTGATCTTTGGGGCTAGCAATGCCCCTGCCAACGTTTAATGACGAGAGTACTGTGCCTACACAAGTGTGGCCGCACCTGTGTAGTATGCCAGAGTTGCTTGTGCATTGCCGGCACCATGTTACTGTTGATATCAGCATGCTCAGTATAGCTATACATAATGCTGACAATAATGATTGTAGAATTCTGGCACTTAATGCACACTTCAATGTTTCAAATATATACGGTACTCAGCACCCACCTGAAAAAAACATTTGCTTTGAGTAGAATATGACTGAATAGCATGTGGTCTGCAGAATCAGACAATGACGTAGCTATGGACCTACGATCCTCCTCTGCATCCGCACAGCGCGTCACTCGTTCCAAACTATGATTAGATATGAAGGTTATAGCACTGTGTGTGTGTGTGCATTATGTATTATCTAGCATTGTGGGGATTTGTTCTTTAGATTCTGCGAAGCACACAGATGAATCATACACAGGATGTGATCAGGTATTAAAGCAAACTCAAAGCTAAATTTAAAATAAAAAGATACTCTGGGTCCTATAGAGCCTTCCTGATGCTCTCATGGTCTCTTCGCTCCAGCTCTGTCACCCCCCGTTTGAATCCCCTGCTACGGGAGGCTACGGAAGTCTTTAGGAGCCTCAAGTCCTGCCGAAGAGGGGCGGCTCCGTACTGCGCATGCTCTGCTCAAGTGCGCGAGAGAGCGCCCTCACGCAGACACAGTGTGGAGCAGCAGTATGGAGGGGCCTTCGGGAGAACTCTAGGCTCCCGAAGACCTCCAAAGCCTCCTACAGTGGCACAGAGCTGTCTTCGACTGGTGGGTTAAAGACTACTCTGTGCCGCCAGTCAAAGACTGCTTATGAAGGTGATGATGCTGGAACTAGGTGACCAAGAGAGGTATGGGAAGGCTCTATAGGACCCAGAGCCTTCCCTCTCCATAGGTATATGTTTATTTAAATTTAGCTTTGGGTTTGCAGCCTTCAACAGTTGTAAGAATTAGAGTGTTCTATTGCAATAGTTATCAAGGATGTAAATTAAGTGGCCCAGGCCTTCCATCAGAGCCCCCCACCCTGTGTCATGGCTGAATACCCCCCCCCCCCCCCCATGTCATGGCCGGACAGAGACCACCATAGCAGGGAGCACTGTTATATTTACCTTGTCCACACTACATTAGCTCTCCTCTTCTTCTGTGCACCTGTGTGTTGTGTGCTCCCCCTGAGGCTCCTGATGACATAAACTGCATCAGAAAGCTGTGGATCTTTGCATTCATCACATAAGTAGAGACCCAATGCAGTGTGGACTAGGTAAATATAACAGCACTTCCTGTACTTAAGTTGCACAAGAGGAGGGGAGGAGGAGCCGAACCCTACAGTCCCCATATCGCTCCCCCCCTCCCAGTCACAAGAGGTATAGTTATGGCACTACTAGTTACAACACATTTTCAGCATGCACAGTAGTATGGACCCGCTCGAGCTTCGGTGGAAAAGGCCAAGCCCGAGAGGGTCCATGCTACTCCACAGTTGCAGTGTGGTGAGCTTCTGGAGCACACAGTGTTGGGACAGAGAGGGATGGGAGAAGCCTGTGAAGGATCCAGAGGCTCTCCTGAGGGAAGTATCAAAGCATTAAGTAACTAACTCATGGACTTTTTCTATTAAGTCTTGCAATTTGTAGAACCAAACTGAAAGCATGGAGTTTTTGTCAACAAAAGTGGACCATCCCCTTAGAGCAGTGGTCCCCAACCTTTTCCGGCCCGGGGAACACTTTCTGACCAAATTTTTCTCCGGGGAACGGCGGGGGTGTTGTTTGCCCGACCTAGTGGACAGTGTCGTGCACAGCGGGTTATGGGGGGGAGGGGGGCTGGGGTGCGACTGCATAGCTAGCATAGTTGCCCCAGTATAGGGAGTTTAGTTGCCCCAGTATGTCTAGTATAGTTACCCCAGTATATCTAGTATAGTGCCCCAGTATAGCTAGTATAATGACCAGTATAGCTAGTATAGTCTCAGTATGGGTAGGTAGTGCCCCAGTATAGCTAGTATAGTGCCCAGTATAGCTAGTATAGTGCCCAGTATAGGTAGGTAGTGCCCAGTATAGCTATCATAGTGCCCATTATGGTGCCCAGTATAGCTAGTATAGTGCCCAGTATAGGTAGGTAGTGCCCCAGAATAGTGCCCAGTATAGCTAGTATAGTGCCCAGTATCAGTAGGTAGTGCCCCAGTATAGTGCCTAGTATAGCTAGTATAGTGCCCAGTATAGGTAGGTAGTGCCCAGTATAGCTAGTATAGTGCCCAGTATAGCTTCCTATTATGGGTAGGTAGTGCCCCTCCGCTCCTGTTACCTTATCATGAGCGGGCGGCCTCTTGTCTGATTAGATTCCCCCGTAGCCGCTCTCCTCAGTGGCATCTCCTATTACAGCAGCGCGCTCGGCGGCTGCTGTGATGAGCAGGAAGCGGTACAGCGGCTTCCTGTAACGGCGATATGCATCGCCGTTACCATAGGAACCGATGTACCGATGTACCGCGAGCAGCGGCGAAAGAGGGTCCCCCCAGCCGCCTGAGCCCAGCGTAGCCGGAACAAAAAGTTCCGGCCAGCGCTAAGGGCTGGATCGGAGGCGGCCGACGTCAGGACGTCGGCTGACGTCCATGACGCCACTCCGCTCGTCGCTATGGCGACGATGTAAGCAAAACAAGGAAGGCCGCTCATTGCGGCCTTCCTTGTTTATTCTGGGCACCGGAGGCGATCGGAAGAACGCCTCCGGAGCGCCCTCTAGTGGGCTTTCATGCAGCCAACTTTCAGTTGGCTGCATGAAATAGTTTTTTTTTCTATTTAAAAAAACCCCTCCCGCAGCCGCCCTGGCGATCTTAATAGAACACCAGGGTAGTTAAAGGGAAACTTAAGTCACCTATAAAAAAAAATGTTTGACTTACCTGGGGCTTCTACCAGCCCCCTGCAACCATCCTGTGACATACCTGTCTACAACGATCCTCCATTCCCCCGCCGCCACCTAGTTTCGTTTTTACCGACTCAGTCAGCGGGCCACTGCGCCTGCACTGTACGCTCTTGCAGATGGCAATGCGTGCAAGGATACGCATTGGCAGGGCTGCACAGGCGCAGTGTCCAGCGCACTCCGATTTGTCGAATGAAACTAGGTGGCGGCGGGGGAATGGAGGAATCGTTGCGGACCGGAGGGGGCACAGGATGGCTGCAGAGGGCTGGTAGAAGCCAGGTAAGTTAAACTACTTTTTTTATAGGTGACTTAAGTTTTCCTTTAAAAAGACTCTGTAACATGAAAAAGATCCCCTGGGGGGTACTCACCTCGGGTGGGGGAAGCCTCCGGATCCTAATGAGGCTTCCAACGCCGTCCTCTGTCCCACGGGGGTCTCGCTGCAGCCCTCTGAACAGCCAGCGACAGGCCCGACTGTAATTTCAATATTTACCTTTGCTGGCTCCAGCGGGGGCGCTGTGGCCGCTTTCCTCTCCGAACTACACGGAATACCCAATCTCAGTCGGGTCCGCTCTACTGCGCAGGCGCCGGAAACTTGCCGGGTATTTCCGTGTAGTTCGGAGCCGACAGCCGTCAGAGCGCCTGCGCAGGAGCCAGGAAGGTAAATATTACGTCACGGCTGCACGGAGGGCTGCAGCGAGACCCCCGTGGGACAGAGGACGGCATGGGAAGCCTCATTAGGATCCGGAGGCTTCCCCCACCCGAGGTGAGTACCCCCCAGGGGATTTTTTGAGGTTACAGATCCTCTTTAACCAAGGATTTAACTTCATTACAATCAGTAACCGATACACACTTTCCCACGAGAAATCTTTACCTTTTTTCAAATGGATCATGAGGATGATCTGTGTGGCTCATATTGTGATGAAACCCCTCCCACAGTGTGATTTCATGACCAAGGTCCTGAAACTTTGCGGTCTGTGAACCTTGTTGCATTGTGGGAAATAACCGCTTTTTCCAACTGCCAAGCAAGCAATATCTCCCTCTGTGCATAGAACTCTCAGTAAACAAACATTCCGTACAGATCACCTGGCAGAACTAGAGATGTCACCACCAGCCATACATTTCACAAAGTAAATCAGAGAGAGGAAAGATTTTACAATGGCCAAACACTGACTAAATAATCTATAAAGAAATATTGTAAAACAAATTAGCTATTTTATTTATGGCTATTTTCACTGCAGTTCCTCTTTAACTTTTTGTTTAAACAGAACTCACAGGTTTACTTTTAGAAAAACATGTAAAATAATTAATAATGTACTTGGAATCATTACTACAGCCTGCCCCCTGGTAGCTTTCCAGGTGTCATGCGGCACTTCTCGAGGGAAAATAAATATGTTGACCTGCAGAGTGGCGGTCGATGAGCTGGTTGTCTGCACAAGTCTGCCTAATTACTTTTCTCACATTCCAAATCACATTAGGTTCCAAAAGCTACATCCTTAGCACTCCGACTTTCCTGGAGCTTGATGTAGACAGGAAACGTTTCAGGTCTTTGCTTCTGCGTCTCCCCATGTTCATCTGTGAGCTCTCTGGGTGGTCCTACATTTTTGGCAGTGATTAACAAAGCAGGTAGTGGCTGTGCCACGTGTGTGTTTATTCCATAGGTACATCTACATTTAGATTAGATTTCTTCTGCGCTCTGCTCCTGCCTTATGGAAACGAGAAATCATTCCTTTTGTAGCTGAAGCCAGGTCTCCGTGAAGCCATACAGCCACTGGAGATATGTGTAACTGTTTTAATACAGCCGTTAATATAAAAGAGTTCCCAGTACTGATTATAGGTCAGTGTATTAAAGTGTGGCTTATACTGGGTACACACTATGAGATTTTCTGGCCGATTTACTGTCAGATCGATTATTTCCAACATGTCCGATTTGCTTTCCGATCGATTTCCGAGCATTTTCCAATCAATTTCCTATTACTGGTAACGGAAATCGATAGGAAAATGCTCGAAATCGATCGGAAAGCAAATCGAACATGTTGGAAATAATCGATCTGACAGTAAATTGGCCAGAAAATCTCATAGTGTGTGCCCAGCATAAAATGAGGCTCTGATCAGTATTGTTATATAATTGCATTCATTATTTTAGCTGTGTGCTACAGTAGTAGCAAATACTAGCATGTGATGCGTTGTTTACTCTAAAAAAGTGACTTTTTGTTTGTCCTAATCCTTTGTACTCGGTGTGTGCTGAAGAGCTGCGGAGAGATGAAACAAACAAGTGAAAGGAACTACAAATCATGAGCAGGGGACAGTTTAGAAGCTTTAAAGTGAACCTGAGATAAAACTAACAAATTAATTTATACTTACCTTGGGCCTCCTTTAAGGCGCATACACATGCTGTACTTTAGCAAACAACGGGTCCGTAAGACCCTCCCGCTGGGCGAACGTTCTGCCGACAGTAGGACGTGTGTACAAGCTGTCAGCAGACAAATAAGACTGTCTATGACAGATCTGCTCAGCAGTCTGCTGACAGCTTGTACACACGTCCTACTGTCGGCAGAACGTCCTCCCAGTGGGAATGTCTGATGGACCCGTCGTTTGCTAAAGTACGGCGTGTATACGTGCCTTTAGCCCCATTAAGGCTGTGGGCTCCCTTGCTGTCTCCTTACGCCGTTTTGACCTCCCGTTGAAATAACTTGCTTCAGTCGCGCTGCACCGCAGATGTGCAGCCCTGCCGTGCACGCACCCCCATCCCGTTCCCATGGCCAGGAGCATTCTGCGGTACTGCTGTGCAGGCGCATAACGCTCCCGGCCACAGAAGCGCAATTGAAGCAAGATACCGATGTGGCAAAGGAGCCCGCAGCCTGAAGGGGGCTGGAGGGATCCCCAGGTAAACCTAAAAGTAATTCATGAGTTTCATTTTAGGTTCACTTAGCTTCACTTTAAAGTGGAACTTATGTGAAACTAATGTAATTAACCTCCCTGGCGTTCTATTAAGATCGCCAGGGAGGCTGCGGGAGGGTTTTTTTTTAATAAAAAAAATAACTATTTCATGCAGCCAACTGAAAGTTGGCTGCATGAAAGCCCACTAGAGGACGCTCCGGATGCGTTCTTCTGATCGCCTCTGGCGGCCAGAAGTAACACGGAAGGCCGCAATGAGCGGCCTTCCGTGTTTTGCTTACCTCGTCGCCATGGCGACGAGCGGAGTGACGTCATGGACGTCAGCCGACGTCCTGACGTCACCCGCCTCCGATCCAGCCCTTAGCGCTGGCCGGGAACTTTTTGTTCCGGCTACGCTGGGCTCAGGCGGCTGGGGGGGACCCTCTTTCGCCGCTGTATGCGGCGGATCGCCGCGCTGCAGCGGCGATCAGGTAGCACACGCGGCTGGCAAAGTGCCGGCTGCATGTGCTGCTTTTTATTTGAGCCAAATCGGCCCAGCAGGGCCTGAGCGGCAGGCTCCGGCGGTACTGGACGACCAGACCGCTCAGCAGGTTAATAAATGTCAAGCGCTGCATAATATGCTGGTGCTTTATAAATACAATAAATAAAATTGCTTTTTTTTCTTTTTTAAATTCATTTATAAAGGATTTAGTCAGTGTTTGCCTACTGTAAACGTTTTCCTCTCCCTGATTTACATTCTGACATTTATCACCAGGTGGCAACATCTTTAGGCCCCATTCACATTGGTAATCTCAAAAGGCTGGCAACATCACAGTGCAGGAAAGTGATTTTGGAGCAATTGCATTTTGTGATTTTTTTTAATAGTGAAATGCAATCACTCCAAAATCGCTATTTAATGCTAGTTGCACCATGTTAGTGATTTCAGCAAATCGCCAATTGCTAGTGATCACTACAGTGTAAACACTACCATTTGCATTGCCAAAGCGGTTTTTCAAGCACTAGCGATTTAGACAAACTAAAATCTCTACTAAAACACTCCATTGTGAATGAGGCCTTAAGGTGCATACACATGTCGGATTTGCGCAAAAGCCGTCGTATGGACATCAAATCGGGCGTGTGTACAGTCTGTCGTTCAGCTGATAAGAGCGGACTTGAGCGATCCATCTTCACACACTCCCACTGAGGTCTATACTAGGAAGTTCACTGTCTTATGTCAATAGAAGGAGGGGGAAATAAAGGGAAGAGGTGGTATATATTATGGATAAAAAGACCCCCCCCTCATGCAACTGTTTTGCCAGCCGATGGCAATGACAATTAAAGGGCCAGTGCTCCTAAGATATGTGATAACTCCAAACCATAACAGCAGAACAAGTTTTGAATGCAGAATTAGCATCTTTATCACGTAATACACTCAGACCAGTTGCTGTTGAAATTTGATTTTTAGGGTGACAATCCCGCTTTAACCACTTGCCGACTGCGCACTCATAACACGCGTCGGCAAAGTGACAGCTGCAGGACCAATCGGCTGCAGGCTAATTAATCAGGAAACAGCCGCTCGCGGGAGCGGCTGCTTCCTGTCAATTCACGGCGGGGGGCTCTAAATGTAAACACAAGCGGAAATAATCCGCTTTGTTTACATTTGTACAACGCTGCTAACAGTAGCAGCGTTGTAGTAGATCAGCGATCCCCGGCCAATCAGCGGCCGGGGATCGCTGTCACATGACAGCGGGGAGCCTGTTAGAGGCTGCACAGGACAGATCCGTTCCTGTGCAGCCTCCGATCTCCGGGGAAGGGAGGGAGGAGAGGGAGAGGGGAAATCCTGTGGTGGAGGGGGCTTTGAGGTGCCCCCCCCCCCCCCCCCCCCGCCAGCCGCAGGCAGGAGCGATCAGATCCCCCCAGCACATCATCCCTCTAGTGGGGAAAACGGGGGCGATCTGGTCGCTCTGCCTGGTGTTTGATCTGTGCTGGGGGCTGTAGAGCCCACCCAGCACAGATCAGCGAAATCAGCGCTGGTCCTTAAAGTGAACCTCCGGACTAAAAATCGACTCAGCAGCACTAAAAAGGCTTGGTGTTTCTTTAACAGTATCACGGCATCAGAACTTTGTTTCTCTTATCCAAGCCTCATTTTTAGCTGCACAGAAGAAAACTGCCCGGGCTTTTTTCCCCTGATGCTGTGCAAAGCATTTTGAATTTGACATTTGAAGCCCAGCGTTTGCAGCTGGGAGGGGTTATCAGGACACAGGACAGTTGGAACTGTGTCTCCTGCTCCTTGTCCACTCCTTTCAACCAAAAAGATGGCTGCCCCCATGACAAAGATGGCAGCCCCCATGAATCACAAACATTTGCCTGTTCTTTTAAAACAGGGTGGGTAAAAAATTATATTACCTATCTATTCTAATTAACATAACTAATGTGACTTAATGACAGTATGTTTGTTTAGGCTGAAGTTCCCCTTTAAGGGGGGGGGGGGGGGGTAAAGGCTGGGTCATCAAGTGGTTAAAGGACTATTGTACAATTGTAAATACACATATAGCCATACATATAAGATGTACATTTGTCCCTGATTAAAATGCACTGTAAATTACTTTTTCCCAGTGACGCTGTCCTTTACAGTAGGAAAGAGCATAGGAATGCGTGTGACGGCTGGACAAGTTACCGGTAGTTTGTTCTGCTGCAAATACTCTGCAGCAGCTCACAGGAAACGAATATTAACTTGGAGGGTGACCTGGGAGCGCCCATCACCCGACTTGGTCGCCTGGGCAATTACCCAGTTTACCCCTATGGAAGCACCTGCCCTCTAGGTATCCACAGCAGTAATTTCCCCAAAAAGGATCCCGAAAAAGACATTCTTAAATATGCAGTACAATAATTTTCTAGTTGGGCATAAAGTTTAGACACTTAACAATTCAACAGTACTTTTATACAGATATGCGATGTCTGAACTGAGAAAAATGATGGACATGAGGATTTGGTTTCAGAACAGGCGCTGGTGCCTCACAAGGACAGTTGAGACTTGAGCTTCTTGAAGAAAATTAAAAAAAAATAAATTCAATTCTGAGTTATCAAGTGGCAGGAAACCTGATATTCTTACCCATACACTACTTAAACTACCACTTAATCTAAATGATCTTTAGATTAATTGGAGCCACACACATATAATATAACTTCTTAAAAAGAAACCCGAGCTCGGCAGCTTACGTAATTGGTGACAGATGGGCGCAGTCATTAAGCAGGTGACATTTTTATTATGGTAATCCCCATCGTCCCAACCTTGCACATTGGTTTGGACTGGAGAGGCAGTACTGTGACAGGGTAATCACCAGCTGCTCCCACTGGTGTCTGCGGATCACGGCTGCACTTTGTTCTCTGTGAAATGTTACAATTAATGCATTAAACTATTTCTCAAGTTCTCTGCAATTATGGAACTCATACGTCTGTGTTTCTGCTAGAGGAGACCTAATGGCAGGGGAAAGAATATACTACAGGTGCTGAAATAAGATCTTGAAATAAGTATTCATAGTTAAAGTGGATGTCCAAGAATGATAGTCTAATTTAATGCCTTTTCTGAGATCGTACAGCTATTCCAGCTGGAAATGACTGGAGTTCTGATGCCCCAGGAGATCTTGATTTTAGTTGCTGCATACCTAACTGGGCATAAATCTAAATACCCTGCAGCATCACAATTGCAGCAGTGCAGGCCATTATTACCTAGAAGGCCCTGGTGAGGTTATAAGGGCCCATTTCCACTAGCATTGGCTGTCCGTCCCCGAGAAGGATTTGAATGCATTGTCCAGAATTCTGAAGCCAGACTTCATTATTTTTTTTTTTCGCGCATGCAAATTCAAAAGGCTGAGGTAATGGATCCAGATTTGTCTGCATTAAATCGGCCACAGTTAGCCCTAGTTGAAATAGACCCTAGAGCTGAGTCCAGTTAGATTCAAGAATTAGCATTGCTGAGAAGGTTAGGATGCATACTGTGCCTCACCACAATGAGATGCTAATTATTCCTACAGGTTTTAGAGATCTGAGCAGCATTGTAAAAAAAAAAAAAAAAACGCCAAGCGAACCTTACCTTAAGGGAGGTTCATAAAGGTGCTTTCTGTGGGGATAAAACAAGCATTTACTTAAAAGGGGGCTGCTCAGTAGCCCACCATGCCCATATGCACACAGCTGCAGGTTCGCGCTGGATCTTGAACAGAGGCGCCAGTAGGATAAAAGTCACTAAAAACGCTTAAAATATTCAGGATGCGGTAGTGGACCAGCCAACCCAAAACAGACCAAAGCGCTGTCGATTATGGTTATAAACGCTTTATTCACATACTCCTAGGACAAGTTGCATTGCGTTTCGCGGGCGAAATCCCGCTTCATCAGGCAATAAACAGGAGCAATACACAGCATGGAGTCCAATATACACTTGGCACCTCTGTCTCACTTGGCACAAAGTACCATAGCTCCCAACTGTCCCTCTTTTGGAGGGACAGACTCTCTTTGGCAGGGAGCGTTTCTAGGTTCCTGGGAGATCCTAAGCACCAAGAGGGTGTGGCAAAAATGGGCGTGGTCATGCTGTGGGAAGTGGGCGTGCTCATAGGTGGGGCTAAATGTACATGAATAATAAACCAGTGGCGTAACATAAATATCTTCAATCGGCAGTATTTCACATAAATAAGCCCCTTACCTGGCTTCTGTCTTGTTTTTGGGTGGCTGGACCGTGTGCTGTACTCGGCTTGCGGTTATACTGTGCTGCCTGGCTGGTGGTTATGCTATGCTGTGCTGGCTGGGGGTGATGCTGTGCCAGCTTGGCTGGCGGTGATGTTGAGCCGGCCTGGCTTTGCTAGGTGGCTTGCTGGGGGCTTTGCTGGGCTGGGCAATTTGCTGGGGGCATTTTGGGGGTCTTTGCTGGGCTGGGAGCTTTACTAGGCTTTTCTTGGCTGTATGCTTTGCTGGCCTGGGACCAGGAGGCTTTGCTAGGCTGCGGAGTTTGCTTTGCTGGGGGCTTTGCTTTACTGGGCTAGGGCCCTGGGGCTTTGCTTGGCTGTAGATGGGTAGGTGCCTCCAGTGTAGGTTAGATAGGTAAGTGCCTCCAGTGTAGGTTAGATAGGTAGGTTCAGCCAGTATAGGTTAGATAGGTAGGTGACTCCAGTTTAGGTTAGATAGGTAGGTGACTCCAGTTTAGGTTAGATAGGTAGGTGACTCCAGTTTAAGTTAGATAGGTAGGTGACTCCAGTTTAGGTTAGATAGGTAGGATCCCCCAGTATAGGTTAGATAGGTAGGTGCCTCTCAGTATAGGTTAGATGGATGCCCCCAGTATAGGTTACATAGGTAGGTTCCCCCAGTATAGGTTAGATAGGTAGGTGGCTCCAGTGTAGTTTAGATAGGTAGCTTCCCCCAGTATAGGTTAGATAGGAAGGTGCCCCGAGTAAGGCGGTCGGGCGGGAACGGAAGGTGAGTTTTTAACTGCCCACTTCCCCCCGCCGCCCCGCCCAGTGCCCCCTCCTGCTGCTCAATCTGATCCGGGTCACCATGGCAGCAGGTTCGGGGGGGGGGGGGGGGAGTGTCCCGTGTCCCGGATCAAAGGTACCCAATATCTCTGTCCCTCCTTATTCCTCATTGTCCCTCTTTCAGGACTGGTGTACATACCTATGTAAGTATATCTATTTTACCCTCTTAGCTTTATCCCTATTTTTTTAAATTGATATATTTATCATTTTAAAATGTTAATATGAAGAAACATGAACCAGGATAGAAAGGACCAGTGTGGTTTAAATTATAAAACCTATTTTTCTTAAGAAATCTTTATGGTATGTGTGACTGGGGTTGTGACTAGGGATGTAGCAGGGCCATGGCTTAAGTATCCCTCTAACTTATTTCAAAAAGTTGGGAGGTATAAACTACCGTAATCCATCATTCTTTGTAGTATAAAGAATGAAACTGGAAGCACTGTATTTTTTTATTATTTTTTTTTTCTTTAGCTGAAAAAAAATCCTTTAGGGCTTTAAGAATGTATTATGTGGATTACATTCAAATTGTTGTGTTAACTTAATTACGGTAATTTTTTACAAATGCAATAAAGTATTATAAAAATCAGTATTCAGTGTGTTTTGACTATACTGAGTCATCAGTTGTAACACTTATAAACGTTGATGCCTGTAAGGTTTGATCACATGCAGAGGACCCGTCTCCTGCTGGTGTGCTTTGTATGCCACGATTGGTTCAATCTGTCAGTGCTTGATAGATGATAGCTGTATTGTGTAGAAATATGCTTATGGCTACTGTCTGGAAGAGGCTGAGAAGGGCAGGGAGATGCTGGGGTGTTGTGTTGCTGAGGACTGGGAGGTGCTGGGGTGCCATGTTGCTGAGGAGGGCAGGGAGACGCTGGGGGGCTGTGCATCTGAGAAAGGTGGGGAGATGCTGGGGTGGCATGTTGCTGAGGATGGCTGAGAAATGCTGGGGTGCTGTGTTGCTGAGAAGGGTTGGGAGATTCTGGGGTGCTGTGTTGCTGAGGAGGACTGTGAGACGCCGGGGTGCCGTGTTGCCGAGGAGGGATGGGAGATGCTGAGGTGCTGTGTTGCTGAGGAGGGCTAGGAGATGCTGAGGTGCTGTGTTGCCGAGGAGGGTTGGGAGACGCTGGGGTGCTGTGTTGCTGAGGTGCTGTGTTGCAACGGACAACAATAGGTGTCTGTCGCTGTGCCAGGGGTCCTCAGCGGGCAGCGTGAAGCTAAAGAGAAGCTAAAGAGACGTAAAGCCGCTGCAGCCTACACACATCTCAGTAACACTACGATCGTGCCGTTACAGTTGGATTGTTCCTCCGCTGAGCGGATGGGGGGGGAAGTATTAGGAACACATTTACAGTTACAGATGCCTCCTATATGAGGATGGATTATGCCGATTCGGCGTCAGGAAGGTAAATCTTCCGACGTGCCTCATTAGGTTTAAATAGCTGGTGGCAATGTAAAAAAAAAACTTTTGATCAGCGAAAAAATAAATGTCAATAACGTTTCACATACTAATACTTAGGTTAAAGGCACTTAAAAGGAAGAAATTAACCATAGTGCCCCTTTAAGGAAATGTGCTCCTATTCCCTAGATAGGTTTTGATGCGCTGAATGCGTGCATGTTTGTGCTATGGCTATGCATTTTACAGGGCCGGAGTTAGGACACATACGACACTGGGCTATCTCTACGCGGTGTATGTGACTACGCAAGAGACTTTATTCTTGTAACAAAGATCCCAGCTTTTAAGTTAGCTGTAGGGATAGCATTGATTACTGCATGATTTTTGTAAGTGGATTCGCATGATGATTTGCATGAGTGTGCGGAAGTTCATTTTGATGTTTTGCTTGCCACACCCCTTCCAGCATCTCCCCATTAAATCTACAAGTGTTTAAATGTCCTAGCTCAAGGTGTGAGGAACCTGGATTTTGTGTTTTTGTTGTTGTTGTTTTTTTATATAAATGTTGCTGAGAAGTGCTGGAAGATGCTGGGGTGGCGTGTTGCTGAGGATGGCTGGGAGATGCTGGGGTGCTGTGTTGCTGTGGAGGGCTGGCAGGACCGGTTTAAGGGGTCCTGGGGAAATCTTAAGCAGGGGCCTCTCTCCACCGATAAACATTACCTTACTGCTTCCTGAGGCCCCTGGACATTAGCTGCATATCACTTACTTGTCCCAGCGGGCAGCAGCTGCACTGTCTGTGCACTCACTAGCTAAACTATCTGCCTCCTTATGCGGTGCATGTTATGTGTAAACATGCGTCGGGTAATAGAGAGGAGGCAGATAGCGTGGCTAGAGAGTGCACAGACAGGGTAGCCACTGCCCACCGGGGCAAGTAAGTGATATGCAGCTAATGTGCAGGGGCCTCAGTGGGGGGGGGGGGGGAGGAGGGGATTACAGATGCTAGGGATGGGCTGGCAGATGCCCCTATTCCCTAGATAGGTTTTGATGCGCTGAATGCGTGCATGTTTGTGCTATGGCTATGCATTTTACAGGGCCGGAGTTAGGACACATACGACACTGGGCTATCTCTACGCGGTGTATGTGACTACGCAAGAGACTTTATTCTTGTAACAAAGATCCCAGCTTTTAAGTTAGCTGTAGGGATAGCATTGATTACTGCATGATTTTTGTAAGTGGATTCGCATGATGATTTGCATGAGTGTGCGGAAGTTCATTTTGATGTTTTGCTTGCCACACCCCTTCCAGCATCTCCCCATTAAATCTACAAGTGTTTAAATGTCCTAGCTCAAGGTGTGAGGAACCTGGATTTTGTGTTTTTGTTGTTGTTGTTTTTTTATATAAATGTTGCTGAGAAGTGCTGGAAGATGCTGGGGTGGCGTGTTGCTGAGGATGGCTGGGAGATGCTGGGGTGCTGTGTTGCTGTGGAGGGCTGGCAGGACCGGTTTAAGGGGTCCTGGGGAAATCTTAAGCAGGGGCCTCTCTCCACCGATAAACATTACCTTACTGCTTCCTGAGGCCCCTGGACATTAGCTGCATATCACTTACTTGTCCCAGCGGGCAGCAGCTGCACTGTCTGTGCACTCACTAGCTAAACTATCTGCCTCCTTATGCGGTGCATGTTATGTGTAAACATGCGTCGGGTAATAGAGAGGAGGCAGATAGCGTGGCTAGAGAGTGCACAGACAGGGTAGCCACTGCCCACCGGGGCAAGTAAGTGATATGCAGCTAATGTGCAGGGGCCTCAGTGGGGGGGGGGGGGAGGAGGGGATTACAGATGCTAGGGATGGGCTGGCAGATGCCCCTATTCCCTAGATAGGTTTTGATGCGCTGAATGCGTGCATGTTTGTGCTATGGCTATGCATTTTACAGGGCCGGAGTTAGGACACATACGACACTGGGCTATCTCTACGCGGTGTATGTGACTACGCAAGAGACTTTATTCTTGTAACAAAGATCCCAGCTTTTAAGTTAGCTGTAGGGATAGCATTGATTACTGCATGATTTTTGTAAGTGGATTCGCATGATGATTTGCATGAGTGTGCGGAAGTTCATTTTGATGTTTTGCTTGCCACACCCCTTCCAGCATCTCCCCATTAAATCTACAAGTGTTTAAATGTCCTAGCTCAAGGTGTGAGGAACCTGGATTTTGTGTTTTTGTTGTTGTTGTTTTTTTATATAAATGTTGCTGAGAAGTGCTGGAAGATGCTGGGGTGGCGTGTTGCTGAGGATGGCTGGGAGATGCTGGGGTGCTGTGTTGCTGTGGAGGGCTGGCAGGACCGGTTTAAGGGGTCCTGGGGAAATC
The DNA here is from genome assembly GCF_040937935.1 of Hyperolius riggenbachi. Lineage (NCBI taxonomy): Eukaryota > Metazoa > Chordata > Amphibia > Anura > Hyperoliidae > Hyperolius > Hyperolius riggenbachi. The sequence goes on along the minus strand of NC_090649.1, from coordinate 427,539,345 downwards.
TTAAGCAGGGGCCTCTCTCCACCGATAAACATTACCTTACTGCTTCCTGAGGCCCCTGGACATTAGCTGCATATCACTTACTTGTCCCAGCGGGCAGCAGCTGCACTGTCTGTGCACTCACTAGCTAAACTATCTGCCTCCTTATGCGGTGCATGTTATGTGTAAACATGCGTCGGGTAATAGAGAGGAGGCAGATAGCGTGGCTAGAGAGTGCACAGACAGGGTAGCCACTGCCCACCGGGGCAAGTAAGTGATATGCAGCTAATGTGCAGGGGCCTCAGTGGGGGGGGGGGAGGAGGGGATTACAGATGCTAGGGATGGGCTGGCAGATGCCCTGGGGCAATTGCCCTTTTGCCTCTATGGAAGGGCCAGCCCTGAGCGCTGGAAGTTCTTAAATGGCGTGTTGCTGAGGAGGCCTAGGAGATGCTGGAGTGTCGTGTTGCTGAGGGGGGCTGGGAGATGCTGGGGTGCCCAATCTTTGTTGGTATGTAATATAATATCCCATGCCCACATCCTGACATTGCCCCGCCCCTTCTTTTGTTCCAGGTTTGGCCCAGGAAAATATGATCACTGCATTTTGAGGCCCGTTGCCCCTCAGCTTCATCACTGGCAGCTCCCATCATTATTTATGGCAATTTTATAATAGAATAGGAATTGCCGTTTAATGTGAATTCAGTTTTTCTGGATGGTTTTGAGAACATTGTGGCAGTGAGCAATATGCATAGCAACATTTTTAGGCATAAACTCAGAACACCAGCTGGCTTATTGTTACAAAAGGATTTCCAGACAGAAAAGCCAGAGAGCTTGCCAATGCTTATGCGCTTTGATAAAACCATTCTCTGTGCTTCATATAGACAGATTATTGCTCACGATCACATATATCCTTGTACAATAAGCTTCTATTACAAGTTTACGGCAACTTATGTTCGGCGCTATGTTACAATTACTTTAATTTATTTACTAAAGCTACACTCTAAATTTCTGATGCCCGGAACGCTCGTCTTTAATCATTTTGGGTAACAGTTTTGGTATTAATGCTATATAAATACACTTTGGCTTTCGGATAAGCAGCCTGTTCTGCATTATGAGGAGGGAGGACAAGTGGACTGAAATTTAGGTCCGGTTCAGATGGAGGGCTGCCGGTGTTCATGCACTGGATCCAAAGCGTCCCACAAAGAGATGAATAAGAACATTCATCTTGTGTTCATTGGCGATTGTGAAAGTGCTGAAGTCAGTTTAATTTTCTGAGATGCTGCATATGTAGCTTCTTGCGTTGACTGCATTTGCGGTTCTGTATTATGAGCTCAAGACAGGACCCAATGACGATGCCAAGCATGTTTCTTTTCAGTAACAGATGTTTGAAGTCTGCTACTGAGTGAGTGCAGTGATTGGCTCAATGACTGAGCCTTGGTCCCACCTTTGGGACTTTGGGCTCCAGTTAGAAGCAAAGGTGGCAGTGATAGGATGGACTTGTTCCAGCACCTCATTGGCTACACGGCGTTGGAGGCTGAAGCAAGTCCTGTTGAGCTGGAGTGGCAGACGGAATCCATGAATCTACAGCTTGTCGCGGGACTCCTGCCGCATGGTTCAGCCAATTGGTAAGTATGTCACTTGGGGACCGAGATGACACAGAGGCACAGGGGTGGTGGAGGGCAATGGAGGAACTGGGACATAAGAGGCAGGTGGGAAGGAGTAGACAGGACAGGTGACACGGGGGCAGAGGAAATACAGGGGGAAATGAGCGACAGGGAGGAGGGCACAGGGACACAGAAGGGTAAGGGTTACAAACTTGCCACCAAGTAGCTAATTTTTTAATTTTTTTTTTTTTTTACATATCAAGACCAGCTTAGCTGGATTATATATGTTCTCCAGCAGGGGTGTAACAACAAACATTGAAGCTTCCCAGCAAAACTTTGATGTGGTCCCCTTAAAGGGACTCCGAGCAGTGCAGAAACTATGGAAAGATGCACATCATTTTAAAGCTCTCTTTCTCCTCTTTCCAATGATATATAAACCGCCGCCCTACGCCTTTTAGTTTTCGCTATTTTCGCGATTGAAATTGCCGCGGCCGCGATTTCGATCGCGAAAATAGAGAAAACTAAAAGGTGTAGGGCAACGATTTAGGTGTCGCCAGAAAGAGGAGAAAGAGAGCTTTAAAATGATATCCATCAAGCCATAGATATATTATATTACACAGGACGACACTTTCCCCAGTGTCAGCAGCTCCATTCTGCTGAATGCAGCTGCTGACTTTGACAAAAAGTCGCCCTGTGTAATACAATATAACTATGGGTTGATGGATATCATTTTAAAGCTCTCTTTCTCCTCTTTCTGGCGACACCTAAATCGTTGCCCTACACCTTTTAGTTTTCTCTATTTTCGCGATCGAAATCGCGGCCGCGGCAATTTCAATCGCGAAAATAGCGAAAACTAAAAGGCGTAGGGCGGCGGTTTATATATCATTGGAAAGAGGAGAAAGAGAGCTTTAAAATGATGTGCATCTTTCCATAGTTTCTGCACTGCTCGGAGTCCCTTTAATGGTCACATACCTTCTGTTTTGTTTCTCTTGGTGACCCTCACAGCCTGGGCATAAGCTTATAAGGGTCATAACAAGTGTAACCACAAAAACACCTGATCTGGAATGAAGGAGGGAGACAAGGGTAGTAGTTGTGGGCTCCCCACACCTCTGCCCTCCCCCCTGCAGTTACAGGGGCTCAGTAGCGTCCCTACCATAGGGCGGCAGGGGGCGCCCCGCACCGGGTGTCGGGCGCCCCAGGGGGTGTCATCAAGGCCTCCCACAGAGGCCTGTGCAGGACAGGAGGGGGAAGCAGCACGGAAAGGAGGGGTGGCGGGGAAGGCGGCCGGACCCGCCACCTCCCTCACCTGGGTCCCCTCCTTCTGGCGCTTCCCCCTCCTAATTAGCAGCAGCGGGCAGCAGCGGGCAAGAGGACTTACTCAACTCCTTCCTGCGTTCCAGGCGATGGCAAATAGCGTCATCGTCACGTGACACTGGTCTCCGCCTTCTCCACCGCTCACTGTGCTTCCTGATTGGCGGAAGCACAGTGAGCAACAGAGAAGTCGGAGACCAGCGTCGCGTGAGGATGACGTTATGCGCCGCCGGTATCGCCAGGAGCAGGTGAGTGAGTCTTCTTCGCCGCTGCTGCCCGCTGCTGCTAATTAGGAGGGGGAAGCGCCAGAAGGAGGGGGACCCAGGTGAGGGAGGTGGGGGGTCCTGCCCCCCTCCCCGCCACCCCTCCTTCCAGGCTTTCCTCACACTGGGGGCAACTAAACTAGCTATACTGGGGGCAATTATACTAGCTATTCTGGGGGCAATTATACTAGCTATACTGGGGGCAACTGTACTGGCTATACTGGGGGCAACTAAACTAGCTATACTGGGGGCAACTAAACTAGCTATACTGGGGGCAGCTATACTTGGGGCAGCTATACTAGCTATACTGGGGGCAACTAAACTAGCTATACTGGGGGCAGCTATACTGGGGGCAACTAAACTAGCTATACTGGGGGCAACTAAACTAGCTATACTGGGGGCAGCTATACTGGGGGCCAGCTATACTGGGGGCAACTAAACTAGCTATACTGGGGGCAGCTATACTAGCTATACTGGGGGCAGCTATACTAGCTATACTGGGGACAGCTATACTGGGGGCAGCTATACTAGCTATACTGGGGGCAGCTATACTAGCTATACTGGGGGCAGCTATACTAGCTATACTGGGGGCAGCTATACTAGCTATACTGGGGGCAGCTATACTAGCTATACTGGGGGCAGCTATACTAGCTATACTGGGGGCAGCTATACTAGCTATACTGTGGGGCAGCTATACTGGGGGGCAGCTATACTAGCTATACTGGGGGCAGCTATACTAGCTATACTGGGGGCAACTATACTAGCTATACTGGGGGCAGCTATAATAGCTATACTGGGGGCAGCTATACTTGCTATACTGGGGGCAGCTATACTTGCTATACTGGGGGCAGCTATACTAGCTATACTGGGGGCAGCTATACAGGGGGCAAATATACTAGCTATACAGGGGGCAAATATACTAGCTATACAGGGGGCAAATATACTAGCTATACAGGGGGCAAATATACTAGCTATACAGGGGGCAACTATACTAGCTATACTGGGGGCAACTATTGACGATTGAAGTGTTTTGTGGACAGGTCTGCCACACGATTGCATGTATTTTCTGGTCAAATCTGCTACATGATTGCATGTATTTTCTGGTCAAATCTGCCGACATGATTGCATGTATTTTCTGGGCAAATCTGCCGACATGATTGCATGTATTTTCTGGGCAAATCTGCCGACATGATTGCATGTATTTTCTGGGCAAATCTGCCGACATGATTGCATGTATTCTCTGGGCAAATCTGCAGACATGATTGCATGTATTTTCTGGGCAAATCTGCCGACATGATTGAACGTATTCTCTGGGCAAATCTGCAGACATGATTGCATGTATTTTCTGGGCAAATCTGCAGACATGATTGCATGTATTTTCTGGGAAAATCTGCCGACATGATTGAACGTATTCTCTGGGCAAATCTGCAGACATGATTGAACGTATTCTCTGGGCAAATCTGCAGACATGATTGCATGTATTTTCTGGGCAAATCTGCAGACATGATTGAACGTATTCTCTGGGCAAATCTGCAGACATGATTGCATGTATTTTCTGGGCAAATCTGCCGACATGATTGAACGTATTCTCTGGGCAAATCTGCACACATTACGTGTATTTTCTTGAGAAAACCTGCACAATTATGTGAATTTTCTGGGGAAAGGGTCACCAAAACTTGGGCCCACTGTCTTTGCATTGCACTTTTAAAGGGAACCCGAGGTGAGAATAATATTGAGGCTGCCATATTTATCTCCTTTTAAGCAATACCAGTTGCCTGGCTGCCGTGCTGGTCCTCTGCCTCTAATTCTTTCAACCACAGACCCTGAACAAGCATGCTTGTTTCTGGTGTGATTCAGTTCACTACTGCAGCCAAATAGATTAGCAGGGCAACTAGTATTGTTTAAAAGGAAATAAATATGGCAGCCTCCATATCACTCTCACCCGGGTTCACGTCAAATTACAGTTAGCTCCGCCCTCATCCGGTCATGACCACGCCCAATTTTTTTTGCCGCGGCGCGCTTCGCATGCCGCATGTTGTAGCGCCACCCATTTTTTGCCCCTTTACCTTTTTTTTTGGGGGGGGGGGTGGTGTCTTATAATACCCAGCACCGGGTGTCAAATGCCCTAGGTACGCCACTGCAGGGGCTATACCCCTGTAGTTATGCCCCTGTTCTCCAGCTTGGCAGACCAGGTCCCCTGTATGCAGAAGATGGTTGGGCTTGATTCCTGTACACAAAACAATAGACAAGCTTGTGGCAAGAAAAAAGTTTTCCTGCCTTTATCGAAGTAGGCTGAAGAATTGCTTTGCAAGCAAATGCCATCCTCCCCAGAAGTGTGTGTCCGATTCATTACAGTCCAGCGCTGCTGATTTGTACAAGAATTTCATCAGAAGAGAGAAGGCTGGGGGTTAGCGGATAAGACATATGAGACAGGCAATATTCTGGTTACATTGCCATTATCTTATTGTATTTAGAAGTTGCTTGCCCTTGGGGAAATTAGAGGCCTGATAGCACTGGCTGAATCCTTTCACGATGAGCAGGCACCATCTGGTGACAGGCCGCTTTTCAAATGTCATTTTGAAGTATACTTGGAGATAAATAGTGATCAAAGTGATTTTCAAATTAAAAAATAACATAACGGCCTTTTTTTTTATTTTAACTGCTGTTGTTTACTACCTTGTGTTATGTAAAAAGAACCGTAAGGGAAAGTGTCAAGCGGTGCGGCTAATATAAAGAGCTTAAATTCACCGAGAGATTTCGTTTTATTCATATATTTACCTCCTGTTTTTAGTATCTGGTCTCGGATTGTTCATCACTTCACTCCTCTATAGCCTGTGACTAGTCAGACAAACTGAACAGTAAAAAAAAGTCTCACTTACCTGGGGCTTCTACCAGCCCCTTGCAGCTGCCCTATGCCCGCACCGTCTACGTAGGATCTTCCGGTCCCCCACCGCGGCTAAGTTTTGGTTTTGAGCGAATGGTCAGTTGATGGCCAATGCGCCTACGCGGCCCTGGCTGCACGTGTCCTCACTCATGTTGCGTCCTCGGGGAGCGTACTGTGCAGTAGGAGGAAATCTCTACTGTGCCTGCTCTGTACGCACCCGGCGACGTGAGCGAGGACGCGTGGCCAGTCACTCAAAACCCAAACTTAGCCACGGCAGGGGACTGGAGGATCCTACAGAGATGGCATTCCCCGCTTCCTTACCCTGTGTCCCTACTCCTCGTTTAAATAGTGTATAGCGGCAGACTCTTCCCTCCCCCGTGTCCCAGCTTCCTGTCCTTGTGTCCCTGCTACAGTTTGTGTTCCTGCTCCCCGTTTTAAATAGTTTATAGAGGCACGCTCTTCCCTCCCGTGTCCCCGCTTCCTCTCCTCGCTTTCTCACTACAGTTTGTGTCCCTGCTTTAAATGTATAGCGGCAGGCTGTTAATTCTCGAGCAGCGCCCGCGGGGGAAGCCAACCTCTTCATTCCGCTCTAGTGAACGCTGCTTGTACTGATTGCGTCATCAGTACAAGCCAACTCTAGAGAGAGCAGTGCGGTGGAAAAGAGGTTGGTCATCCCCGCGGGCGCTGCTTGAGTGGTAAGAGCCTGGCGTTATACATTTAAAGCAGGGACACAAACTGTAGCGGGAACACAAGGACAGGAAGTGGAGACACTGGGGAGGAAAGAACCTGTCGCTATACATTTAAACGGGGAGCAGGGACACTAAGACAGGAAGCGGGGACAAGGGGGAGGGAAGAGCCTGCCGCAATACACTATTAGAGAAGGGGAGCAGGGACACAAGTTAACTGTAGTGGAGACGCAGGATAAGGAAGCGGGGCCACAGTGGAGGTAGCGGGGACATGGAGGAGGGAAGCAGAGGCACAGGAGAGAGCTGGCACACAGGCAGGGAATCCCCGTCGCTCGTGGCGCCGGGTCAGTGGTTCGTATCGGTGGGCGTTAGTAAGTCGGAGATTCCCTGCCTTTGCCGTATAAGATGCAGGGACTTTTTCTTCCCATTTTGGCAGAGAAAAAGTGTCCTATATGGTGGAAAATATGGTAACCATCAGCGGTGGGCAAAAACTGCTATCTTGCCAAGGGCCCCATTTTATCTTAATCCATTTCTTGGCATGATTGATCTTTAGTCAACGTTGGGGACAACTTGTACGTACCTGCAATAACCCATCTTAGGTTGCCCACATTGATAGATGCCACAACAGCACTGAAAGGGAGTGGAACAAAAGGAAACAATCTTCAGCAGTACTTCAGACTCTAATTATGAACACACACAACTGCTATTTTTGTGCTCTACATGTGCAGGAGGGGGATCATTTCAGAAAACTATATTTTGAGTGGACCACATCTTTAGGATGACTTACTTGTGATAAATATGTAAGCTCTAACCAATGGCAAAGACCTATGACAGTATCTTTTTGATAATGGCGGGAACCATTTTGTATTTGGGAACCACAAAGTACTCTCCATGACTCGGAAATGCGGAGTATGTTAACTTCCATAGGAAGTGCGCTAGAAGCACTTCCTATGGAAGTAACCATACTCCACATTTCCGTGTCCGTGGAACGCCAGTGATGTTTCTGTGGAATGCTTACTATTGATTACATTTACCGATGAGTGGCTGTACCCACGTCGCAATTTTCCCGATCAATGATTTTTTGAGAGCCGAACGGTCGTTTCTGCCATATCGAGATGTGGGTACAGTCACACGACCACGTGAACGTTGCTTAATATCATGCCGCAATAACAGTCACAGCGGATCAAATCGCGAAGTTCCCTGACGACTCCCACGCAAAGTGGCGTGATCGATTGAAGTCTCATTCGCTCTTGCCGTGTAGCGTGACGTCATGCACACATGCCAGCAGGAAGAAGCATCACTTGACGACTGTCGTCAAGGGGACGTTGCAGGACCCATCGGGCGGTGAGTACAGGGCTTTAGAGAATAGTCAGAGGGGTGTGGCTAAGAGGAAGATATGTACACCGAGAATGGTAGTTTGGATCACTGTTAAACTATGTCAAAACACCATAACGTTGCATGTAGCCAGGCGCGCTTCTAGGCATAGGCAGTACAGGCCATTGCCAGGAGTGCCATTGGTCCTGGGGGGCGCAGTGTTGCTGGATTAATCCACACCCCCAAATTAAGCCCCACCCCTGGACTAAGCCCCACCATGTGGGTGTTCTATTACTTGCTTCTGCTGCATCTACTTAGAGTAAGTTGCAGGTAGCTGCCACCTCTGTGCCTTGTGCATCCTTCTCTCCCCCTTTGTGCCTCCTTCTGTCCATTTTGTGCCTCCTTCTGTCTCCTTGTGCCTCCTTCAGTCCCCTCCTTGTGCCTCCTTCAGTCCCTTGTGCCATGTCTGATCTCATTTGTCCTTCTGTCTCCCTTTGTGCCTTCTTCTGTCACCATGTGCCTCCTTCAGTCCCCTTATGCCACCTCTGCCTCCTTCTGTGCCCCTTTGTGCCCCCTTCTGTCCCCCTGTGCCTCATTTTTGTCCCATATGCCTTTATTTGCCCCCCCTGTGCTACCTATGCCCCCTGTTTATCCTTCAGTACCACTCTACCTCCTTCTGTCCTCCTGTGCCTCCTTCTGTCTACATTTGTACCACCTTCTGACTCCATGTGCCACCTCTGTGCCCCTTTGTGCCTTCTTCTGTCTCCCTGTGGCTCCTTCTGTCTTCCTGTGCCTCCTTACATCCCCCTCTGCCATCTTCTGTCCCCCTTTTGTGCCTCGTCCTGTCCCCCTTTGTGCATACTTCTGTGCCCCTTTGTGCCTCCTACTGTCTCCCTGTGCGTCCTTCTGCCCCTCTTTGTGCTTTTTTTCTGTCCCTCATTGTGCCTCCTTCTGTCCCCTTTGTGCCTCCTTCTGTCCCCTTTGTGCCTCCTTCTGTCCCCTTTTTGTCTCCTTCAGTCCCCTTGTGACTCCTTTCTTCCTGTGCCTCCTTTTGTACCCCTTTGTGTCTCAATCTGTCCCCATTGTGCCACCTCCTGCCTCACTTTGTGCCTCCTTCAGTCCCCCTGTGCCTCCTTCTGTCCTTCTTTGTGCCTCCTTCTGGCCCTCCTGCCTTCTTCTGTCCCCTTGTACCTCTCGCTGCCCCTCTGTGTACATCCTTCTGTTCTCCTGTGCCTTCTTCTGTCCTCCTTTGTGTCTCATTCTACCCCCATTGTTCCTCCTCTTGTCCCCCATGTGCCTCCTTTTGTCCCCCATTGTGCCTCATTCTGTCCCCTTGTGCCTCCTTCTGGCCTTCTTTGTGAGTTTTTCTGACCCTTGTAACGCCTTCTGTCCCCCTGTGCCTCCCTATGTCCCCCATGTGCCTTCTTCCTTACATGTATTTTCTTTCTTACATGTGTTTTCTGGGGAAACGCTGCTGCAATAAGTGTCATTTCTGGTGAAACGCTGTCGCATTACAATTATCTTCAGGTGAAACATTGCCACATTACGGTTATTTCCTGGTGAAATGCTGCCGCTTTATGAATATTTTCATGGGGGGGCGCCACATGTTTTCTCGCCTGTAGTGACAAAATGGCTAGAGGCGCCCCTGCATGTAGCACACTGAAACACCATTTAGTTTGTGGTGATAGGTTTGCTTTAACGTGTATAACGTCACAGTTTCAGTGTAGCCTAGTACATGTGCATTAACACTTTTTATTATTCCAATATTGTTTACCTCTGTAGAGCTTGTTAAGCTATGAATTAGTAATTTGGTAACAGCCTTAACCTCTTTTTACCAAGGTGCAATCTCTTTAACTACTGTAGGACCGCCTCACACCAACGGGCGTGACCGCGGCGGCAGCCCCAGGACCGCCTAACGCCAAATGGCGTCAAGTCCTGGGGCTGCACTTTGCAGGAGATGGCGCGCAGGCTGCGCACGCATCTCCTGCTCGGGGGGCGGAACTCCGCCCCTCCTTCAGTCTCCGAGTGGCAATCACCACTCGAGAGACTGTTAGACCGCGTGATTGCCGTCTATTTATATGTACAGCACTGCGACAGCAGCGCTGTACTGGGGACAGCCGTGTGATACGGCTGTCCCCTCCTAAGGCTGGGGAGTGATCGGCTGTCATAGGCTGAAGCCTATGACAGCTGATCACCCTGATTGGCTGGTGGGGGGTGGGAGGGAGGAAGCAGGGGAAAACAAATAAAAAAAAAAAAAGCAAAATGTATTTAAAAATAAAATAAATATTTGTAAAAAATAAACTGTGAAAGCTCTGTTGGTGGGGGGAAAAGGGGGGGGGGGGTGGGTGGGAATCACTCGTAGGCTGTGTTGTGCCCTTCAGCTTGGCCTTAAAACTGCAGTGGCCAATTTAGCAATAATTAGCCTGGTCTTTAGGGGGGTTTAACACTGCAGTCCTCTAGAGGTTAAAGTGAACCTCCGGACTAAAAATGTACTCGGCAACACTGAAAAGGCTTGGTGTTTCTTTAACAGTTTCACAGCATCAGAACTTTGTTTTTCTTACCGAAGCCTCATTTTTAGCCGCACAGAAGAAAACTTCCTATTTTTCACATGATGCTGTGTAAAGCATGATGGAATTTCTGATGATGATATGCTGTTTTGGCGCTTTTTTTTTCTTTTTAATGTTAAATTTGAGATTTCAAGCCTAGCGCGCGCAGCTTGGAGGGGTGATCAGGACACAGAACAGTTGGAACTGTGTCTCATGCTCCCTGTCACCTCCTTTCAACCAAAAAGATGGCTGCTCCCATGTAATCACAAACATTTGCCTGTTCTTTTAAAATGGGGTGGGTAAGAGATTATATTACCTATCTATTTTAATTAACATAACTAATGACAGTATGTTTGTTTAGACTGAAGTTCCCCTTTAAAGTTCGTGGTTCCAAAGAACTAAAATCTAATTTATACTCAAGGGCCCACACCAATATTCTGCAGGTTTGCACAGATCTGTAGAATGAATTTCAGTACCGACTCTATAAATAGCAAAATAACCATCAGAGCATTAAAATATGCTCATTTTCAGCTTTCAAAACTCTTAGCAGTTCAGTATTAAGAAATCTGTAGTCAGCTGAAAACGAGCGGCATTTTTAGTTTGTGTTCATCAACATAGCCTCAGGTCCATAACGGATTGGTGATCAGATTTTTTTTTCTTGTGTTGTGCCAGCAAAATGTCTATTTCTACCCTGCCAGTTTTATGCTCTCAATTTACAGTCTGTTTTGTCTGCAACTTCAAAGTGTGGAACAAATGTAAAAAAGATGGTTTGATTAAGCACTTTTAAGAAAATATAAAGCACAAACTGGTCGCAGGAAGTTTACACAAGTATAGTTGGAGGGAGGAGCAAGAGCACTCAAATCCATCAATGAAGAGCATTATAGCTCGCGTTCGGGGGCTCATCACAATTGTTTGTGGTTTGCTTCATTGTAAAATATGTATTTTTAACAAGTGCTTTATAAAGTAAGTAAGCCAGCACCTATTCAGTAGGAGACCTTGGGCAGATCTCCCTAATACTGCTACTGCTTATAGAGCGCACCCTAGTGGCTGCAGGTCTGGAGCTTTGAGTCCACCAGGACAAAAACGCAATATAAATTTTCTGTGTCTGAAGGTGCTCGCATGCAATAAAATAATTGAAACCGTTTAAAAGGGGAGGGAAGCGATATTGTCTTACCTCTCCTGAGGAACTGCAACACACACAAATGCTCACTTCCAGCTGAAGCCATTTCCTACCTTTATTTGGTCAACAGGTGCCAGTCAGCTAATCAGGTGTACTGTTATACACCCTTTGCCTGCCGTACCAAATCTAGCAGGAATTGCATAAATTGGGTAACATTTAGGTGGAAGGCTTCGGTTTGTGGTTCATCGTAGATTACATCGCTAGTATGGACGCCCCGTGTAGGCATCTCCCATATGGTCCCCTACCTAACCACTCACCTGTCAACCGCATCCTGGAAGCTGCAAAAAAGAAATGTAAAATCACAAACACTGGTTCGCATGACAGCTGGGGGGCCCCGGACTCTCTCACTGGCCGGGCCCCCACACCACCGTGCGATACCCAGAGGAAAGTACAGGTGGGCCCTGGAACTTTCACCACCAGAAATCTCCGGAAGAAACAGGCCTGTCATTTCTGGATAGAAAATTGAGCACTATTGAAAAACTACCTTTTTTATAGGGATTTGCTTTCTTCCTCAGGTCAATCATACAAGAAGTGGCTAATAGATGTGGCCACGTCTGTCAGGCACTTTTAGCATGATTGACCTGCGGAAGCGAGCAAGTCCCGGTGAAACGGTGAGACCAATGCTGCCTTCCCTTTTACACTGCTTTTAATGTATTTTATTTCATCCTGAGCCTCCATATAGTGTTTTTTTTAAGTTGTATTACACTTCAGTTGAGAGGTTGTAGTTTTTTCTTTTAGCCCTAAAGAAGGTGGAACAGGAAGTGGACTAAGGAAAGGTGGGGGGAAATGCTGCGCATCCCTAAACACATGCTGCAATTGAATGGTTAATCGCACAGGCATACACCGCCTCTGCCAGACTGAAAAATGCATGCCCTGCATCCAAGACAAGTGCTAACATTTATTAAACTAGGAGGAACTTTAGCTTCCAATATGGTTTGCATGCAAAGTATAATGTACTAGACATTTGCGCCCCGGTGAGGCAAACCTCCGGGCAAGTGACCTAACCTAAATTTAAAACCTTGCGAGCAGCTAAGCAAAAAAAATGTAACTTACATTTGGTAGAACAGCGAGGAGAACGCCAGCGCATACCACTAAGGCTGCATCTGAAATGACCACTAGCTCAGTGTGCAGCACCTAAATAGATTTTCTGCACACTTCGCATTCAATTCAGATGCAAATCATATGCAAAGCCTTTCCCCCCCACCTTTCCTTAACTTTGTAACTATATAACTGTCAGGTTAGCTGCTCCCAGTCCCTCCTTCTGAGTTTCCTGCTTGCATGATAAGTAGTAGCAGATTTGCATATGACTTGCATCTGAATTGAATGCGAAGTGTGCAGAAAATCTATTTAGGTGCTACACACTGAGCTGGTGGTCATTTCACATGCAGCCTTAGTGGTATGCGCTGGCGTTCTCCTCGAGGAAGTGGACTAATTTGATTGTAAAGGTCAGGAATGGGGTGGGGGACACACACCTGGGAGTATCCCCAATGTGTTACTAGATCCTAATGGTCATCGCATCTAGTGAGTGCCTTATGTTTTGTTGTGGTGGGTTACATTGTGACAAATCAGAAGAGGGACCTCTGAAAAAATTGCTGAAGAGAAAAAGAACTTTATTGGGACTTAAGTGCTTTCATGTTTGAGTCTGAGTGGCGCCTGTCCTGAATTTTTTATTGTTTAAAATCTGGCATGCTGGCTCTGTGAACAGCAGCGAAAACAAAGTGCATTGTTCCCCTCTTTACCCCATCCGCCAGAATCTGCTCCATCATACGCCATGCCTTTGTCCCTCCTCCCCCTTTATACAAACAGTAAAGGTAACTTGCCTGTACTGGACCAAGACTACTGCCTGAATTGTGCTGGGCCAAGACTCCTTCCATAATTGGCTGAAATAATGCTGGTCCAGGACTACTCCTGGCATTGGCTGAAATAGTTCTGGACCAGGGCTTCTAACTGCATTGTCTGAAATAATGCTGGTCCAGGTCTACTTCTGGCATTGGCTGAAATAGTTCTAGACCAGGGCTTCTTCCTGCATTGGGCTCTACTCATAAAAAATGTTTGGCGAAAAAACTCCTGGAGGGAAAATACCGCAGCGGTATTTTAGACTTCTGGGTGGTAATTCATAAAAATCTTGCCAGCTGCGATGCAAGAGCGGAGATCTCCCGCTGAAAGCTGGCGGTAAGCTGTCGGAAGGCATGCGGAAACACTTCAGCCGGCAGAGTCCCTCCATGCACTGCTCTCTCTGGGAGGTCTGTCCCATTCACTTGTATGTAATCCGCAAAATCAGAGGAAGCGGTATTTCCCGTCCACATACCGCTTCCTCTAATCTTCATGAATGGCCATTTTGTTACTTTTTTCTAGATAAATCTAGAAAAACACTGGAGAAGGCGGAAATTTCTCGCTCTGCTGGGGGATTGTAGATTTTCATGCGGGAACAGCTTTTATGAATCCCCACTTGGATAAATGGTCGGGAAAGTCCGCTGTTTTGAGCGGAAAACTTGCGGGAAAGTTTTATGAATAGAGCCCATTGTCTGAAATAATGCTGGACCAGAACTACTTCCTACACAGGCTGAAATAGAGCTGGGCCAGGACTCCTTCCTGCAGTAGATGAAATAATGGTGGGCCAGGACTACTTCCTGCCTTGACTGGATAAGCAGAGAATGAAAACAAGCTTGCACCAAAGAACCATTCTGTAGTGAAAGCCGCTGGTAGTAAATGTGCAGTGTAAAATGTTCCTAATATATGTATAGATCTTCTACTTCTTGTTAATGATTTCCCATCAGGCAGCAGTTAAATAATCACCAGTTTTCCATTCATGCACTTCAGCAGTTTGTCACTTAGACATGGCCACAGCCTTGAGCCTTAACACACTATGTGGGTCTTAGGCCATATATCAAAGCTATGTGTTACTACTGTTTAGTACATAATATAAGGATGTGTCTTGTTTTACAGCCCTAAGGTGGTGGATTTCCTCTCACAGCAAAGTAAACATTCAATAGGAACCTGTGTGGGATTTCACACCCTCCTTTCCTCTGAGTGGAAAAAGTCGTTAATCTTGATTGCTATGTTTAGGCATGAAGAAAAGTCTTAAAGGCTTTCATTTACCATGCTATCATTAGTCAATTTGTGAAACAATTGAATTGAGTTTGGGGAGAGATATGAACATGTGCGACTATGATGATTTATTATCATATGATATACCTGTTCTGTGTAATGTTGCTTATACTCTGTCCGTTATACTGAAGCGTGAGGCCTAATAGCTTGAAGAGGCATCATAACGACATATAGTTGAATGGAAGACATTATTCAGGTATCCAATTTTACATTAATTTTTCTGGTTCCAGCATCAGAAACACTTATATCTGTATATGGCTGTATATTGGCGTGTAACCCAGCCCTCTCAGTGATGATTAGCCTAGGCTATGATGTCATGAAGCCTTCAGTGCACTCTGGGAGACCAGGGCCCATATGCAATACACTTTTAGTCCATAGTTTTCTCCAAGTTGATATTTTCACAACTTGCCTTAACCACTTGAGGACCACAGTGGAAAACCCCCCTAAAGACCAGGCTAATTTTTGTAAAAATGGCCACTGCAGCCTTAAGGCCAAGCTGCAGGGCCGCACAACACAGCACAAAAGTGATTCCCCCCTACTTTTCTCCCCACCAACAGGGCTCTCTGTTGGTGGGGTCAGATCTCCCCCCCGGATACTTATTTGTTTGTTTATTTTGTACTCAATCTTAGTTTTTTTAAAATAAATGTTGCTATTTTATTTATATGTTTATATTCCCCCCTCCCTCCCTCCGCTGGCCAATCCATGTGATCAGCTGTCATAGGCTTCAGCGTGTGACAGCCGATCACTGCCGACAGTCAGGAGGGGACAACCGTGTCACATGTGTACAATGTGTAAAGACGGTGGTTTCGCCGTCTAACAGTCTCCCGCCGCTTGGAGACTGAAAGCGGGGTGGAGCGGAGCAGGAGATGTGTGTGTGCACCCTGAGCGCGATCTCCTGCAAATCCCAGCCCCAGGACTTGACGCAAATCTGCATTAGGCGGTCCTGGGGCTGCCGCCGCGGCCACACCCAACGGCGTTAGGCGGTCCCAGGGGGTTAAAGTGGTCTGAAAGTCAGCATTTCTACTTAGCTCTAAAAGATTCCTTATAGCTTTAAAGCTACCATTCCAGAAAAAAATTCTATCAGAACATCACTGAAATGGTTAAACAAAACACTTTGTCCTACTATTCAACTTCAAATCCGCATCCAAACTGGAGATAACAGTATCTTTTTGTATCAACACTGGAATGTAAATAAACAGTCTCTGAGAAACGTCGCTGCTTCAGGCACACACAAAGTTCACAATAGTTCATTAGAAGATTTTAATATATAATAAAAAGCAGTTATAATAGAAAAATAATGAAATGCAATGGCAGCATTCAGGGCAAGATAAACTACACTTTGGAAACTTGTAATTTGTAGACAGACAATATTACTTATGCACAAAAGCAAATATAACTGTATGAGTAATAAAAAGTAGGGAAACACATTTTTATTGAATGTTATGTCAGAGTTTCAGATCACTTTAAAATGCCTTTGAGGCGACCAGCAAGCAAGAAAATACTCAAAATAAATTTGATATTACTTTTTCACCAAATTTTGGGTAGTTTTCAGTTTTATAAAGCTGAAAATTCAGTTTAAAGAGAAGAAAAAAAATGATCTCCTGGGAGATAACTCAGGTGAAAAAGTAAATTGCATATGGCCCCAGGTGTTATTTCTGTTCACTTCACAACAAACGTTCTACAGTGATATTACTTGCCAGCAGTAAAGACATTGTCACATGTGAGAAACTTAGAGCTGTCCTAAACCCAGAACTTCCTCTCGTCTCTAAATGATAAGCATCAGCATGATAATCTTTTAAGAAAAACATTTACTTCCTGGTTTCATGGGAGTGCAGATTCCAACACTTTGAGTCCGCAAGGAGAAAAGCGCAATATAAATGTTATTTGTCTTGTCTTGTCTAACACTAGTAGTAACTGATTGAAATTATGAGAAGTGTGACATGTTGTACAAAAGATTGGAAAAATGATATGTGTATGACTAGCTTAAAGGGAACCTGAGACAGCGGTGAGGTGAAAATTCATACATACCTGGGGCTTACTCCAGCCCGTTGAGACCTTTGGCTCCCTCGCTGTCCTCTCGGGATGTCTCGTTCTGCCCCTTCGGTTCCTCATAAGTGTCTCCGGGCATGCATGCGCGGCCCAGTCATGCGCCCCCTTTGCTGGGAGCGTACTGCGCCTGTGCAATACTACTGCGCAGACGCAGAATGCTCCAGGCAACAAGAGGGAGATGGCGGCATGCGATGACTGGCCCCGACTGGAAAACTTCAGGGGACCCGAGCGGTGTATTGAGGTGGCCCAGGAGGACTGTGTGAGAGCCAAAGGTCTCAACGGGGCTGGAGGAAGCCCCAGGTAGATATGTATGAATTTTTCCAGCACCCTGGTCTCAGGTACACTTTAAGTATTTAAGACTAAGATTTTATTGGGCAGATAAACTTCTGGGCAGGAAAATGGGGTTGGGGATGCACAAAAAGAGTTTGAGACCCAGTCATCTCTTTTTGTGCATTGCTTCCTTGCACCCTTGGTGGGTCCGGGTGATTCACTGGTTGACTCCCTGGTACAAATTGTATGCAGTTGAGCCTGGGGACTACTGCTTCTGCTAATGGGGTTGGGGATACCTACACACACTTTGTACTGCCAGTCAAAATGATTACAAACAATCATTTCAACCAACGAAAACTTGGTTCTGTACGTACTCAGAATTACAAACACCCCCTACCCCTGCTGTGTGGACTGCATCAGTGTATCACTATGATGGACCTGTACTTCAACTAGAGGAGCAGAGCAGGAAGTATTTTTATTTGTTTATTTTTTTTTGATTGCATTAAACATTTTTCAGACACATTATAAATCTTTTTTTTAAATTTCCGTTTATTGAATTTTCAAATAATTAAGACAAGGAATGAACAAAATAACAAATCTTAAATACCTATTAAATGCATTAAGAGAAATGTTCCCTGAATAAGGGCTTGATAATTTTTTCAGTTTTATAATGCAGTTGATATCCACATTCAAAAAGGTTGAGGAATGTTTTTGCCTTGAGTTTGCATTAAACACACAAAGCAATTACGGTAATTCCACTTGCTTTTAAATTCCCCATTCTTTGCTGAAATATAAAGGACTTTTTCATTCTGTGTAATTTGTAATAGGTATAATAGTCGCTTATAAAGTAAGTTCAAAAGTCTAATTAGTATTCATTGGTATGCAAAATTTGCAGTTCAGTAAACACTGCTGATTGCCTATTGAGTGTTTATTATACTCATATAACACAATGCAGTATAGATCAGTAAGAGAAATTGTAATTGAGACAAATCTGAATTGGTGAATTTACTAGATTAGCATTAGTGAAATGTGCCTATGCCATAGTAGCAGGGTGCATACTGATGGCTATAAATTAATAACGCACCCTGAAAATGAAGGAACATCCTCATTGTAAAATAAAGCCTGGTACACGCTTCCAATTTAGATTGGTCAATCACTGGGCAATTTTAGCACCTCTATGTAGTATGATTAGAAAGAGGCGCCCACACTTGCGACTGCTACTGACTTAGGCGCTTTTTATTGACCCGAGGAAGCGGGCCAGTACCCGTGAAACGTACATTTGAATTAGCCGCTTGTTGAATTGGGCGCGATTATTGTGCTTGTTATATAGCGGCTATATGTGTATGTTTATTGTTCTATTTATCGGTTATGTCGCTGTAATGGTGGGGGGAGCCTGAGCACTGCAGCAGCCGCAGGGAGGGCAGCCCGACCTCTCCCTTCCTATATAGCGGCTATGTGCGTATGTTAATTTTCCGAAATATGTTTTTTTTTTATGTCGCTGTAAAATGGGGAGGGGGGAGCCACAGGGAGGGCAGCCCGACCTCTCCCCTCCCCTTCTCTCCCCGCGCCGCCCTCCGTGCTCCCCTCTCGGACTAATGCGCACATGGAAGCGATGTGATTACCTACCTCACCTCCAATTGCCGCCGGTCTTCTCCTCTCTGCATAGCCGCTGTGCAGCGTGTGTACAGCGGCTATGCAGAGAGGAGAAGACCGGCGGCTAGTGAGCGGCAATTGGAGGTGAGGTAGGTAATCACATCGCTTCCATGTGCGCATTACTCCGAGAGGGGAGCACGGAGGGCGGCGCGGGGAGAGAAGGGGAGGGAAAGGTCGGGCTGCGGCTCCCCCCTCCATTAGGATGGGGCACCTACCTATCTACCTCACCTAAACTGGGGTCAGCTACATTGCGCCCATACTATGCACTCTGCGCCGGCAAGAAATTATATAGCCGAAAATTGCATTCAAAGAATAGCCGCGCCTAATTCATGCAGCGCTTTAATCACTGTGACCGATTTTCTCAAGTAGGACCATCTGTAGTGGATGAATGATGATTATACTTACAAACCATTAATTGATTTAGTCAGCCATTAACAATCAAATTCGCACACAAATGTGTAATATTTTTATGTAGCATAACTGACAAAATTTGTAAAACTCCTGCTATAAAAGCTCTCTTCCCTCCAAAGGGGCTGGATAGTGTAATGGTTAAGGGCTCTGCCTCTGACACAGGAGACCTGGGTTCAAATCTTGACTCTGCCTGTTCAGTAAGCCAGCACCTATTTCAGTAAGGAGTTTCTTGGGCAAGTCTCCTTAACACTGCTACTGCCTACCGAGTGCGCTCTAGTGGCTGCCTCGCAAGCGCTTTGAGTCTGACAGGAGAAAGGTGCTATACAAATACTGCAATTATTATTATTATTATTATTATTATTATCATTCTTTATTTACCGTTATGCATAACAGCATTCATGCTATGAGACTCAAAGTTAATTAATATTGCGCCAAGCCATCTTGGTGCAGTTTTGGTTAATGCACTTCTGAGAACTCTCTACCACTATAAGGATAGTTAGAAAGGTCAAGAAGGTCACATTAAGAATGTCAAACGTATGAATGCTTTGTGGTGATCTTGTTTTTTTTCTTAAAGGATACCCGAGGTGACATGTGACATGATTAGATGGACATGGAACAGTGCCTAGCACACAAATAACTAGGCTGTGTTCCTTGTTTTCGTTCTCTTCCTGAAAGAGTTAAACATCAGGTATGTAAGTGGCAGTTGCTGTCTGAGTCAGGACTAGGTCAGACTACAGTATGATCCTCAGTGATAATAAATTACAACTATAAAACCCTTTCCTAGAAGAAAATGGTTTCTGAGAGCAGGGGAGAGATAGAAAGGGTAAATAGTTCATACATTTTAGCTCTGGCATACTTCAATGAAGGTGTCATTGAGCAAAAACAATAAAACAGTAAAAACTTAAAAAGTTGATTTGAATATGAAAGGAAAAGATGGTCCGCACTAATGTGTCAAAAAAACTCACCATATTTATTCAGGACATATCCCAATAGTAAAAGCACATTGCTGACATGTTTCGGACGCTTGGTCCTTTCATATTCATCCGTTGGGGCCTGGCTGGCTGTGTTCCTGCACTGTACAGAGAGCGGTAACCTTTTTGTTTTTTACTTCAAATTTGAATATATAAAATAAAACTGGAATATCTTAAAAAGTTATTTTTTAGGAGAAGGAGCATAGAAACAATTGTTTGTTTGATTAGGTTTTTTTTTTCACTTCGGGTGTCCTTTAAGAAACAGTGTAGGATTATTAGTTAAGGCGGAAACTTGCATCCAATCTCGCTTGGCCAATTTTACCACCTCCAGGTAATGTGGGATGGGATCGTACCTACACAAACTGTTCAAATTATTTAATTCTGCTGGCCAACATACTGTGTTACATGCTCAACGTATTCAGCTATTATGGCCCTCACACTACATGAAAGAGCTACAATTGACTAGTCAAAGTGTGATGTGTGTATGCACCTTTAGAGTTTGGGAGAACAATCAGGCTAAGTTAGTTTCACCAGTAGAGATAATAAATGAGATGAATGATTTCAACGTTGCATGCTAATTAAAAGCAACTTGATTGGGTCAGTCAAAATGAGCAGGAATAGCATTTCATTTGCCAATTTTCAAGCTGCGTGTAGTTTACATTAAGTTTACACTCAAGTCAGAACTATCTGCATCTCATCTGAAGGTGTTTGGGTTATTGGTTCAAGTAATTTTAAAGGGTTGAAATTAGGATTAGGCTCAGTAGTGTTGTCAGTGGTAGATTGCCTCCAGAAGTAGAATGGCGTCAGTCAGGTTGGGCCTAATAAGGCAGATTGCCTCTAGAAGTAGAATGGAGGTAGTAGGGTTGGGCCCAATAAGGCAGATTGCCTCCAGAAGTAGAATCATGGAGTCAGTAGGTTTGGACTCAATAAGGCAGATTGCCTCCAGAAGTAGAATGGAGTCAGTAGGGTTGGGCCCAATAAGGCAGATTGCCTCCAGAAGTAGAATGGAGTCAGTAGGTTTGGACTCAATAAGGCAGATTGCCTCCAGAAGTAGAATGGAGTCAGTAGGGTTGGGCCCAATAAGGCAGATTGCCTCCAGAAGTAGAATGGAGTCAGTAGGGTTGGGCCCAATAAGCAAGATTGCCTCCAGAAGTAGAATGGAGTCAGTAGGGTTGGGCCCAATAAGCAAGATTGCCTCCAGAAGTAGAATGAAGTCAGTAGGGTTGGGCCCAATAAGGAAGCTTGCCTCCAGAAGTAGAATGGAGTCAGTAGGTTTAGACTCAATAAGGCAGATTGCTTCCAGAAGTAGAATGGAATCAGTAGGTCTGGGCCCAATAAGGTAGATTGCCTCCAGAAGTAGAATGGAGTCAGTAGGGTTGGGCCCAATAAGGCAGATTGCTTCCAGAAGTAGAATGGAGTCAGTAGGGTTGGGCCCAATAAGGCGGATTGCCTCCAGAAGTAGAATGGAGTCAGTAGGGTTGGGCCCAATAAGGCAGATTGCCTCCAGAAGTAGAATGGAGTCAGTAGGGTTGGGCCCAGTAAGGTAGATTGCCTCCAGAAGTAGAATGGAGTCAGTAGGGTTGGGCCCAGTAAGGTAGATTGCCTCCAGAAGTAGAATGGAGTCAGTAGGGTTGGGTCCAATAAGCAAGATTGCCTCCAGAAGTAGAATGGAGTCAGTAGGGTTGGGCCCAATAAGGAAGATAAGTCCACCACAACCTCCTCACCTTTGTCCACCCCTGGTGGAGGGGTGATATACCCCTTTCTTCTGATCTACAGAGAGCGACTCTTTAATCCTAAATGGGGACAGGTCTAATCTCCACACCTCCATATACAGTGGTTGCCTAGGAGGTAACCCTGGTTTGTGAGTATTATTTCACTTACTCTTTCACCCATTCTAGACCATTACCTACTAAACTATATTGGGTTCTTGGTGTCCCATCCTTTGTATCAATAACAAAGTAAAGGTAACTTGCATTTAACTTTGCATTTCTCTGAGTAGAGAAAAAAGAGACAGCTTATGCTGGGGATACACGGTACGTTTCTGTACCGTGTTGTATCGACCAGCTGATCCGGCCAGCTGATAATATTCAGCTGGCCCGATCAAGCCGCTCGACTCCCGCCCGCTCGATCCGCGGCTCGATCGAGCTGCAATCGATCCGCGGGGATGCGGCTGGGGTCGATCCGGTGGCTAATCGGCCGCTGGATGGACCCGTGTATTTTAGGCATAACACATTTATGTAGTTTTTTTTTATTTTTGTCGGTTCGTTTACTGATCGGGAAATCATTCAAAAAGTTTGGTTGATGAAAAAGTTTACTGCCTGATGAAACCGGTATAAGCCAGTAAAATGCGTTTCAACACTGTTCTGGAGTATATCAGTAAAAATTTGTGTTTTTGAAATTGTGGGTTTTGTGTCTGCTTTGGGGAGATAAGTCCACCACGATGTCCTAAACATATTTTAACAATTTTAACTTATTTTATTCTTTTGGTGCCTCTGTTCACTGTTTACAATTACTTTGTTATTGGGTACTGTACGTCACCTGACATAAACAAAGATCATGTGATGCAGGTTGACCAACAGTGCGGAGCTCCTTCTGTTTTGTCTGCAGCAGTGAGAGGTGAGGTGCGTTACTGATTACTGCAGAAATTTTACCTTCAATTTTATTTTATAACAGACCCAATTTGCAAATCACGGCAATATATTTATGGACAGAAATAAAGCTACCTTGTTACTTTACTTTTTTTATTTAAATTGTTTTATGCTTGCTACATTAGCAAAAAAATCAATATACTGCATAAAGAGGTGATGATCCTCCCCTGTGCCCTGTCCCTGGAGAGATGTCATCTATTTTTGTTTCATTCTTGATGAAGTACATCACGCTGGAAATTTGTAAATTCAGTTTATTTTTATCTCTGGCCTTCACCTTGTTTGTAAAGATTAATGACAGTTATGAGAAGGGTCTGGCCTTTACCAATGTAGGTGATATTAATGAATGATTTTACTTCTTTTCCTGCGCAGACAGCTGAAAAGACAATTTCTACTGTAATATATTCATAGTCACTAAGTAATATCATTTTTTTCTTAAACGTCTGCTGTCAGCTGATGTTCATCTGGTCCATTTATTTGTAGCACGCCGCTGAAAATACCAAATGCACAGTTAAGCCTGGTTTCCATTGCAGAACGCGAAGTACAGCCTGGGTAAAGAAAAAAATGCTTGCAAGTTTAGTTACATTTGCAGATGTCCATTCAGTTGTACTGACTGTCACCCAAGCTCAATAACACCAAAAAAGGCAACATACCTCTAGATCGGATCAATGGGAATGGGAACCAGGCCTAAACAAGGCATTGATCAACATTTTTTTCTCTCTTCATCAACAAAACGTTATCATGGCTGGTTCGCACTACAAGCGCTTTTCTAAGTGCTTTGTAATTTTAAAAGCTCTTGCTAATATAATCCTATGTGTGTGTTCTCACTGGAGCAATGTGATTTTGTACAAATCCCCTATAACATTGCATTAGCAAGAGCTTTTCAAATCCCTAGCGCTTAAAAAGCTCCTGCAGTATGAACCAGCCCTCGAAGAAGAGCAGTCCTACTGTTCATACATCATTGGACTTAAAGCGGACCCAAACCAAACATTTTTTTAAATTAAAAATATTTAGTTGCACCACTCTGACATATACAAAGATAAATACACACTAATTCAAACCTATGAGCATTTCAGTGCATGCTTTTCACCCTTCTCTGTTCATAACTAGGGTTATACAGGTGGCAGCCATTAGCAATTCCTCCATTGCCGGACACCACCTACTACAGCAGTTTGCCGGATTTTGTCCCGGCAATTTGAAAGGAAGGGACGGGGTTCTTCCAATAAATGTAAAATATTTTATATTTGTCATCATGCAACTGAAAAAAAGGCTGCTATTTATTATTATAATTTAGAAAATAGATTTTATTTCTGAAATGTTGTATTTTTACTTTGGGTCCACTTTAAGCATGAATCCACTCCAGAGGAAAAAAACCTGGAAGTTGAGCTCAAAGCACATGCCTGGATGTCACAATGGCCGAACAAGGATTTGCATTCAGCGCTCATCCACATGTGTAGCATTGTGTAGCAAGTGGGTTTGAGCCCTAAGCTTGCTTTATTGCTTGAAATTGCTTGCTTTATTTGCATAATATGGAGTACCAAAGTGCAAACAGCATTATGTTTCGGCCTAAGTAACCTTTCTCAAATGCATTTGAGAAAGATCACCTAGACCGAAACATTCTGCTGTTTTTATTTTGGTACCGCATGTAATGCAAATAAAGCAAGCCATTTCAACCAATAAAGTAGGCTTATGCTCTTTGAATCCAGGTGAAGTCCTGGGTATCTCTACTCTTGATTGGCTGTCACATTGGTCCTGGTGGTAGTTGCAGAATGACTAATGCCTGGTACAAACCATGCAATTTTTCGTCAGATGGGTTGAATCGATTATTTACTACAAGTCTTATCTGATTTCTGATAGTTTTTCTGAACGACTTTCCGATCACTTTTATACAAATTCGATCAGAAAAATAATCATAAATCACATTGAACCTGACTGAAATAATGATTTGACCCTTCTACCTGATAAGTTGCATGGTATGTACCAGGCATTAGCTGTGGTCAGGGCCAGCAATAAAGACCGCATGGGGTATCGAGCACTGCTTTGAGATGCATTGAACATTACCCCCTCATCGGTATTGCAATCAGTAATTATCAGTTATTTGTCTGACTGGGCCATTAGGGATTTGTGTACAGTCCCATTATCAGGGATTTATTATATGGAGAGCACTGTAATATAGAAAACCTAGTGCCACTGTAGTTGGAGATCTTCTGAATGTGTGTAATAAAAAAAACAAACTTCTACCTCATGCTTTCTATGTATATGGTGTCCTTCGGCCAGAAGTTCAAAAACTTCATCAAGTTGCCATCTTCCCGGATGCTGTTTTGCTGAATAGTTGCTTGAAAAGTATGTGACTGATGACAAGGACGTTCTCTGCAAAACAGCTCTTGTTATTGCTCATTTGTTAGCTGCTACAATATATGGTTATGGATGCTAGCTTTTGCATATGTTCGGTAGTATTACTCATGCTTGTGGCCAACCTTTCGCTCTTGTCAAGGGCACTGTTATATATTGTTGTGAAGCAGTTTTACCATATTTGTGTAGCAATATGTATGCAGACCTTTCTTGCACACCCCAAGCTGTTCAGCACTGCTGAGGAAAAAGAATTGCTGGAGAGGTGTTTGGCTGACATGTTGCGACTTCCTCTTTTATAATCTATGTATGTTTTATTGCTCTTCATGTTTGCCATCTATCCTCATCCATCTTGCTTGTGTGGGATCACCGGGGCATGTTTCCCTTCCGAGCTGAGACATTACATGCCGGCAAAGTGCTTTAGATAGAAGCGTGAGGCTTCCTAAAGAGGCTGGCATCAGCCAGTGGTGTGCCACTCTACAGCTGTGCACCGAGGTGAGGATAAATTGGATAGTGAGAACAGAGCCATGATTGAATAAAGCACAAGTCATTACATGCATCTCCTACGTGTTCTGCAGGTGGAATCAGACCTACAATAAACTGATTAACCCTTTGTGATCTCCTATTCTCTCGTTTCTGAGGCCGAACAAATCTCACGTTCTTTGCTTTCTGGTCAACAAATGGTGTTTGTTTCTGGTCAACAAATGGTGTTTGTTTCTAAGTCAGAGATATTGTTCTTGTGTGCTCTTAAACAGTAATGATAAATTGAACAGTACGAAGGGAAGGTGCCATGATCAGATCTTATGTAAGGGATGTGATGCAGACACAAGACTGCCGGTAAGAAACCAATGTATGTTTGTTGTTTTTTATCAGTATTTCTAACATGGGTTGTTGTAAATTGTAGCTTACAGAACAAAAGGTTGAATATTATTTTTATTCTTCTTTTAGTTTTCAAAACATGGATATCATTCTGCTGCTGGACATTTGCAGCATAGGTCAAATTATGCACATAAATAAATTTTTTCTGATAAGTGTATAAAAACAAACAAACAAGAATTCCTACCTGGCATGTCCTGAGAGATAAGTCTTAACATTGCACACAAATAGATATACAGTATATATATCCTAAAGAGGAGCACCCAAGTGAACCAAGGGCATGAAACCTAAAGCCTTGTATACACAGCAGCGTTCAGGTGAGACATTGGGACCACCTTAAACACACACACTCACACTCACACATACACACACACATACACACACATACACACACACACACACACACACACACACACACACACACACACACACACACACACACACTCACTCACTCACTCACTCACTCACTCACTCACTCACTCACTCACTCACTCACTCACACACTCACACACTCACACACTCACACACTCACACACTCACACACTCACACACTCACACACTCACACACACTCTCTCTCTCTCTCTCTCTCACACTCTCACACTCTCTCACACTCTCTCACACTCTCTCACACTCTCTCACTCTCTCTCACTCTCTCTCACACACACTCACTCTCTCTCTCACACACACACACGCGCACGCGCGCTCTCACACGCGCGCTCTCACACGCGCGCTCTCACACGCGCGCTCTCACACGCGCGCTCTCACACGCGCGCTCGCACACACGCTCGCGCACACACGCTCGCGCACACACGCTCGCGCACACACGCTCGCGCACACACGCTCGCGCACACACGCTCGCGCACACACGCTCGCGCACACACTGGCGCACACACTGGCACACACACTGGCACACACACACACACACTCACACACACACACAAACACACTCTCACACACACACTCGCACACAATCACACACACACCACACACTTCTTGGCAAAGGTGGCCTTTAGTTGCTTCCTTGGCCCATTTTAATCTAGTGTGTGTACGGACCTTTAGTGTTGTTGAACTTGTGGACATGAGGTGAGAGGGGATGATTCCTTTTTAGGGCCATTAGTGGGTCATTTTATTACCGGAGAGTTAATATACAGAATGGTCATATTCCCCCGGGTCATTTAAAATCTCTAGATAAGGACGGTGGAAGGTAAGGTTTCCACCGCTTTTCAAATTTTCTAAAGTAGTTGTAGCTTAAGTTATTTTGAGGGCCGTGTACCTGCAGGCTAGCAATGCATTCAGTCACTATGGAGGGTGGCGGACAAACAATGCGTGGCACAAGACAGGGGGGGGGGGGGGCGGAGTGGGGGAGAGAATAATGAAGTCGTGAGATGAGAATATCTGCCATGCCAGAATTCTCACCCACATATTTAAATACATCAGATGGCAATACAAAATCTGCAGATGAG
This sequence comes from Hyperolius riggenbachi, assembly GCF_040937935.1. Taxonomy (NCBI): domain Eukaryota; kingdom Metazoa; phylum Chordata; class Amphibia; order Anura; family Hyperoliidae; genus Hyperolius; species Hyperolius riggenbachi. The sequence continues at coordinate 427,511,788 of NC_090649.1, read as the reverse complement.
ATTTTTGTCCCTAGACTTGAACAATGGACAAGGTAACATGATCAGCGTATGGATGAAAAAAGTTTTTACCATCTGTTAAAAAGGGGTGCTTAACAGTTAAGTGGTTAAAATCTGGGATCTCTTACCACATGAAGTAGTTATGGAAAACTCTATATCGGCATTTGAATAAGGCTTGGATGCTTTCCTTGCATTGAGTTTATAAAGATAGGTAGTGGTGGACTTAACAACCCATAGCTGATTTAATATAGTAATTATTACAAAAAGTAAAATTTTATATGTATTCCAAATTGTAACTCGTTTCACAGGTGTGACCTGCTTCATCAGGCAGACTGGGGAGTAACTGAATGTTTTCTCAAGGGAAGCCAAGCACCTTTCTTCTTAGAAGTTTATCCATGGCTTTAATTACTAGTTGATTCCAATTGATCCAGGGATTTAGCTGAGTGCCATCTGGTATCAGGAAGGTATTTTCCCAATTTAAGGCTAATTGGTCAAAGCCTGTAAAGCTTTTTTCCTTCCCCTGAATCAAATGGGATATGTGCGCTGGTTCAGGATAGGAATTTTTTTCCCCTGGTTGAACTTTATGGACCGATGTCTAATATTCAACCATATTATGTAACTATGTATTGGGGCTGCAATAAACACACTAGATTCTCACCCAAGGCTTTCTTTAGCAGCCGCCTTGGCCTACTTTAATCTTGTGTGTGCGCGAACCATTCGTTTTAGGCTTTTTTTGCAGGGTGGCTGCTTGGTTTACATTACCCTGTGGTTCAGAATACAAGAAGGGGGCAGGAATAGACTGAGTAAAGGCCCATACCCACAGCATGATTTTTTTGGGCGCGTGCATGTTTGTTTTTGAATGAATGCCATGCTGTATTAAATGACGGAGGATCATTCCCATCCACATTGACTTTTGCGGGTTTTGCTGAGATCGTGTAAACCATCGTTTGAACGATTGTTTACGACAGCGCAAACTACACTTTCAGATAATGCCAGATGGATTGGGGAACGATCCTTAATCGGCAGAGATCTCAAATCCATCTGTCCATGGGTACTTAGCTAAGGCGTGCAGTCGATAACGGTGGCAGGAGGTAGTGTGGTGGGGGCATTTCACATAAGCTAATTCTGGAGCTTCTGCAGATAGGCCAGCTCTGCACCTGAGATCTAGGCATGGGCTTTAAAGCTTATTGTCCTTTTTAAATCCATTATTGCTATGTTTTCTTTGTAGCCGTTTCGGTGGAGGTTTTTGTCAGCTGTGCCGTGATTCCCATGTTGGTCATGATTGAGTTAGCATTTGCGACGTGACCTTTAGCACCTTTCATATCATAGACACTTTCAGGATTCCTTCTCGTTCCTCATTAATGTGACTGCAGAAGGTGACTCTGCACCTGGTTGCTGGTCCAATGCATATCATATTTCAGAACAGCTTCTTCAGACTCAGGACTGTGTAATCACTTCCTCCAGTCTCTGCTGCACAGACGACACTACTGAAGTGTGAAATACCTTATAGCCAGGTCAGCGCAAGGACATTCGCCGGGCTGACTGCATTATTATGAAATCTTGTACTTTACTGATGGAACACTTCACACTGTAAAATGCCTTTCATGACAATAGATATTTTTTTTTTTTGCCATCCGCATCTTTTTTTTTTTTAATTTGTGTTCATTGAAACTCTTAAAGGACAACCCCGCTATGGAATCCTTGAAGTTACCTGCCTTATACTTATACTTTTTTTTCATGCTATTTAAACTGCATAAGGGTTCATACTTATGAGTCAAACCATGTTAAACTTTTCAGGCAATTAAAGAGGAACCCAGGATTGAATTTCATCCCAATCAGTAGCCAATATCCCAATTCCCATGAGAAATCTTAACCTTTTCTTAAATAGATCATGTGATATTGTGATGTAAACCCTCCCACAGTGTGATGTCAGGGGCACTTTGCGCTGTACTTTGCATGAAAACACTATCTTGTCACAGGAGCAGTAATAGCCCCATACCCCAGAAGTGAGTCATACTTTGAATGGAAAGTGCGCCTCACTGATTTTACGCATCACATGGGGCAAATTTTTGGTAATGACTGTAAGAGACACACTGCAATAGTGTAAAAGGAGCTTAAAGCGGATCACTAACTATAACAAGTAACTTGTCTATATATCTTATCTAAAGTTTAGATAGTTTACACAGCAAATCTAGCTGCAATCGGCTTCAGTAGTTTGATTGTTTATTCCTGTGATATGAGGGCAGCCATGTTCTGTTTGTCACAGGCTGAGGGCTGGAGAAGGTATCAGCTTGCCAGTGTGTAATATGACAAATTTAGTCCTCTGTCCTCCTCCCTCCTCCCCTCTGCCTCTGAAATCTCTGGCTAGTAACCTTCTGCTCCTGCCCAGACGGAGCTCCCATAAGCTCTTGCTACAGTGCCAAGGCACTCTAAAAAGCTGTGGGCGAGGCTTGTTTAGTTTATAGGGAATTAAAGAATTAAAACAAAACAAAAAAGTATTTGGCTTGAGGAATGCCTTTAAACTATATGAAAGGAACACTATTATGCAATGAGTTAAGGTTTATCTCGGATCCACTTTAAGGACTGCATCTCTGTTTATCTTGTTGTACTGCAGGTCCAAGGGGAAGGGTCTATCTTACTGAAAACTATAGACTTGTGTTTTGTTGTTGCCACTTCAGAGAATGAGAAACCCACAGTATTTTTGAGCGTCAGAGAAGATATGAACATAAACAGAGCAGGCACTAGCTACAATGGGACCCTGCGGCAAAAGTACCTTAGGGGAGCTCATCACCCCCTCCACCCACTGCAAATTCCCACCCAAGACTCGCGAGCCAGGTGCCAGGCCCCAGCACACCCTCCCTCCCTCCCCACCGTCGCACGACATCATTGGGTGTCCATTATATGTCCTTAAAAGCATTGTTGGGGTCCCCATTATTCCCCTCTTCCTTTCCCACACAAAAGCAGAGTGTACACAAAGCGGAGTCTTACCTACTCCAGGCAAAGCACAGGGGGCAGCACTGCACTCTACACTCTGGACTTCACCCCACCGGTGCCTCTCTTCCTTGTCCCCTGCAGGAGTGTACATACTGACAAACCAGGGATAGTGACACCACTGCAGGGAGAGCCATGGAAACAGGACACCAGAAGGAAGCAGGATGATGAAGTGTGGTGGTGTCCTGTCTATAACAGCTACCCATCCTAAATAGCTACTTTCAGCACTGCGCATGCGCACTTCAATAAACGCGTCACAGGAGGGAGGAGGGTCGTCTGAAATAGCTGCTTTTCTGCTGCACTCAGAAAAACTATCAAACCTACTAGCACAGAACTGTTGCTAAAGAAGTGGCAACTAGCCGCTGTGCAGGCTTGCCGAGATCTCATCTCCCTTCTCCTCTTCTTTACTACACAGCTGCGTGACTCGCAGGGCAGCTGATACTCCCTCACTCAGGCTGACGTGCTTCTCCCTGCTTCCTCCTGAAGGCTGCAATGTCTGTCCTCCTCGCACAGCAGTGCGGTGTATAATATCTCTGGAATACACCTCGTCTAGTGCTGTGCATCCCTCTTCCTTGCTCTCTCCTCTGCTTTCTTCAGAGCTCCTCTGCTATAATTCACATTTGTGCAGCTCCTGACTGAGTTGTGACAAACTCGGGAAGCACAGTACACTGGGCAGCTCGCCTCTGATGAAAGTGTAGGAGAGGAGCGATGCAAAGCGCTGGATGAGGTGTAATGGAATTATAAACTGCTTTGCTGTCATGTGCTTTAAAATACAAGGTGGTGGAGGACAGACATTGCAGGGGGGAGGTGGAGAATGTCAGCCACTGGGAGTGTGAGGGGGGGGGGCTCAAATTACATCAATCTTTGTGAGACGTAATATACTGTACATGGGGCAGGTGAGGGAAGAGGGTCAGTAATGCTGGCCACTTAGTTTTTTCGTTGGGGTGTTGGGGGGGGGATGATCCTGGCTATACATAGGGGAACAAGAGGACTATTAGATTAGTAGGGGGGGGGGGGGAATAAAATGCTGGGAGGGATAGTCATACTAGCCACTTTGCAGGTGAGGGGGGAGGGGGGTTTAAGGTGTACTGGCCAAACTTTTCTGGTGGGAAATTGGTAGAACATGATATGAGGGGAAGGGCAGGGGGTAAGGTGCAGAGCAGGTGAAAACGGGGCTGCCATAAGCACCAATATTAAAAGCCGCAATTAACGATATGGACAGTACTTAAAGGGAACCAGAGACGTTGGGGGAAAGGTTTTATACATACCTGGGGCTTCCTCCAGCCCCATAAGCCTGGATCGCTCCTACGCCAGCGTCCTCCACTGCCTGGATCCGCCGGTACCGGGACCCGTCATTTCCGCGAGTCGGCCGGCGGACGTGGCCAATTGTCCGCATCACAGGGGCTCCCTCCATATACCTACGCGTGCGGCTGCAAATTGCGCAGCCACATGCGTACGGGGATGGAGGTAGCCCCTGTGCATGCGGACAATTGGCTGTGTCCGCTGGAAGTGACGGGGCCCGGTACTGGCGATACAGGAAGCGGAGGATTGCGGCGTGGGAGCAATCCAGGCTTATGGGGCTGGAGGAAGCCTCAGGTATGTATAAAACCTTTTCCTATTTTTCCCTATCCTTCCTCTCTGGTTCCCTTTAATAATGTGCTGCCCACATAGCGATTTTTCTGGTGACTGCTGCCTTTCTGGTGACTGCTGCCCACTTTACGATTATTTTCTGGTGACTGCTGCCCACTTTACGATTATTTTCTGGTCACTACTGCTCACATTACAATTTTCTGGTACCTGCTGCCCACATTGCGATTTTTCTGGTGACTGCTGCCCACATTGCGATTTTTCTGGTGACTGCTGCCCACATTGCGATTTTCTGGAGACTGCTGCCCACTTTACGATTATTTTATGGTGACATGCTGCCCACGGTACGATTATTTTATGGTGAAATGCTGCCCACGTTATGATTATTTTATGGTGAAATGCTGCCCACTTTACGATTAATTTCTCGTGAAATGCTGCCCACTTTACGATTAATTTCTGGTGAAATGCTGCCCACTTTACGATTAATTTCTGGTGAAATGCTGCCCACTTTACGATTCATTTCTGGTGAAATGCTGCCCACTTTACGATTCATTTCTGGTGAAATGCTGCCCACTTTACGATTCATTTCTGGTGAAATGCTGCCCACTTTACGATTCATTTCTGGTGCATTACGATTATTGTATGGTGAAACGCTGACCCATTACAATTATTTTATAGTGAAACGCTTTATTTGAAATGATTATTTGGCACCTATGGGGGGGCCCCATCCAAATTTTTGCAGGGGGGCCCAGTGATTTCTAGTTATGCCCCTGCTAGTATATGCCCAAGTGTTATACATACTTGGGGCTTCCTCCAGCCCCATCCACACGAATCGCTCCTACGGTGCCGTCCTCACTCTTCTGGTATCGGGTCCCATAACTTCAGCCAGTTGCGGCCAGTTGTTGCATGCGCAGTGTGGCTGGGAGCGTTCTTTGCCTGCACAGTACTCCCAGCTGCCGGAGAGGGACGGAGGGATCGCACTGCGCCAGCGTTGACTGGCCACTGGCCAGTTGCAAATAATTATAGCTGGGGTAACTGGAAGAAGCTGCGCATGCGCAGTTATGCACAGTCCGTACAGGCACTGGTAAAGCAAGTTGCAAAATCTGTTGGGTCGCAAAATCTTTCACCACACCAATCTAGTGGGAGGCATTAGCAGATACTTTAACAGTATTTAAATATCATAGTGGCTGAATCCGGTGTAATGAAAAATTTTGCAACCCATCATAGTTTGCAACTTGCCATAGAGGACAGTGTATAACTGCGTAGGTGTGGCTTCTCTCTGTTAACACGCCTGTCATTTTTTTGCAACCACGGATCCCATTGAGCTAGAAGGGGATTGTTCCCGTCCCCTGTAGCTCAACTAATACCCCCCCCGGAGGGAACAATCCCCCCTCTTGCTCAACTAATAACCCCCCTGGAGGGAACAATCCCCCCTTCTTGCTCAACTAATAACGGATCCCATTGAGCTAGAAGGGGATTGTTCCCTCAGGTGTTATGAGGCCCAGGATGCTTCAATAGCGGCCTTAAGCTCATCCAGAGTGTTGGGTCTTGCGTCTCTCAACTTTCTCTTCACAACATCCCACAGATTCTCTATGGGGTTCAGGTCAGGAGAGTTGGCAGGCCAATTGAGCACAGTAGTACCATGGTCAGTAAACCATTTACCAGTAGTTTTGGCACTGTGATCAGGTGCCAGGTTGTGCTGAAAAATGAAATCTTCATCTCCATAAAGCTTTTCAGCAGATGGAAGCATGAAGTGCTCCAAAATCTCCTGATAGCTAGCTGCATTGACCCTGCCCTTGATAAAACACAGTGGACCAACACCAGCAGCTGACATGGCACCCCAGACCAGAGAGGTAAGTACACCTGAACATCCCCCTCTTTTAGACGGGTTTTAAATGTTTTATTCTACTCTGGCGCCTATGTACACCAAGCTTTACTGAAATCTTGATTCCACCCTCGGTGGAGGGGTGCTACCCCGTTTCATATCTACAGAGAACGACATCTTAAAAACCTGAGTGGGGTCAGGTTATAATACTCCCTACCTGCACTTGAAGTGGTTGCCTATGGGTAACCCATGTTTGTGAGTACCGTATATACTCGCAAGCAAGCCGACCCGCATGTAAGCCGACCCCCCCACTTTTACCCCAAAAAAAGGGAAAAAATGATTGACCCTCATGTAAGCCGGGGGTAGGAAACGCTGGCCGCGTGATCCCCCCAGTATGTCCCAGTATAGCTAGTATAGTGCCCAGTATAGGTAGGTAGTGCTCAGTATAGCTAGTAAAATGCCCCAGTATAGCTAGTATAGTGCTCAGTATAGCTAGTATAGTGCTCAGTATAGCTAGTATAGTGCTCAGTATAGCTAGTATAGTGCTCATTATAGCTAGTATAGTGCTCATTATAGCTAGTATAGTGCTCAGTATAGCCAGTATAGTGCTCAGTATAGCCAGTATAGTGCTCAGTATAGCCAGTATAGTGCTCAGTATAGCCAGTATAGTGCTCAGTATAGCCAGTATAGTGCTCAGTATAGCCAGTATAGTGCTCAGTATAGCTAGTATAGTGCTCAGTATAGCTAGTATAGTGCTCAGTATAGCTAGTAAAGTGCCCCAGTTTAGCTAGTATAGTGCCCCATTATAGCTAGTATAGTGCCCCATTATAGCTAGTATAGTGCCCCATTATAGCTAGTATAGTGCCCCATTATAGCTAGTATAGTGCCCCATTATAGCTAGTATAGTGCCCCATTATAGCTAGCATAGTGCCCCATATAGCTAGCATAGTGCCCCATATAGCTAGCATAGTGCCCCAGTATGGGTGGGTAGGTAGGTGCTGTCCCTCCCCGCTCCCCCCGCGGCTGCCGCTGCTATTACCTTAAACGGCGCCGCTTCCTCTATCCCCGTCCTCCTCCGGTAAGTAACTCATTCACAGCAGCGCGCCTCTCGCTGCTGTGATGACGAGGAAACCATAGAGAGCGGCTTCCTGTAGCGGCGATGCCGTTACTATGGGAACCGCTCTCTATGGTTTCCTGCGTCATCACAGCAGCGGGGGGCGCGCTGCTGTGAAAGTGTGAATGAGTTACTTACCGGAGGAGGACGGGGATAGAGGAAGCGGCGCCGCTTAAGGTAATAGCAGCGGCAGCCGCGGGGGGAGCGGGGAGGGACAGCACCTATCCACCCATGACTCGCAAGCAAGCCGACCCCCCAACTTTTGGCCCACTTTTGGGGGGTCAAAAATTCGGCTTGCTTGCGAGTATATACGGTATATCTAAGATTTTTTGTTTTAAACCACAACCAACTTAACTATACTACACCATATTGGGCTCTCGATTTCTCTTTGTTCTTCCAAGCATACTCCCTCAATATGTACCTTCGAGCATGTTCTGTTCCATAACTGTTTGTAGCCCCAAGTCCCCCCCCCCCCCCCCCAGGCTCACGCTCACCCTCACCCACCCTCCCTCCCTCAGGCTTCAAGTTTGCTCACCCACCGTCAAATATGCCGCCTGTATAGACAGACAGTGAGTGCTGTGCGGTGTGCGCTGCCTTTGGTCCTGAGCTGCCTCACCTAGCTCTGGCTGATGTAAAATCCGGTCCGGCTGCTGCCTCCACCCTGGGCTCCACGCACGGCACGCTGTCTAACCTCAAGCCTCTAGGAAGTATGGGGCTGGCTCGCTGGTGGCGCCTCTGTCTCTCTGCTGACTGCCGCTCTGCTCAGCGTTCCACTTCGGCCATGACGTGTGACGTCACTGAGTGGGGAGATCCGGCCCGGCGCCGCTGGCGGTGAGGATCGATAAAATAAATGTATAGATTAAAGAGAAAAAAAAAGACACTGCAGCCAGTGGCGTACCTAGCATATTTGGCACCCGGTGCTGATTATCCAGTCAGCCCCCCCTAATTGGGGCTACGGCGCGCTTAGCGAAAAATGTGTGTGGTCATAGACCAAAATGTGGGTGTGGTCACGGGTGGAGACAAGTTTACATGAACTTAGCAATGGTGGGACATTAGATCAGGACAGTGGTGGCGATGGCGAAAAGTCACTTACCTATCGCAAAGTGCCAACAGCAATTTAAACTAAATACAAACATTTTAACTCATACATGAACATTATGGAAAATCCAAGTTGAAAATAAACTGTGAAGATAAACCATTTCATCCAGGGCCGGCCTTTGCTATGAGCGACCTGTGCGGTCGCTCAGGGCGCCGTGCTCTCAAGGGCGCATGTGCCCTGTCGCCCCTTGCCGCCCCGCTGTCTCCCGGTGTCCTCTGTCTATATTTAGAGCAGGACTACAAGAAAATGGCCGCCGATGTCCACAAATGCAGACAAACGGCGGCCATTTTCTTGTAGCCTGCTCTAACTACAGATGGAGTGGAAGCGGGGAGAGAAGAGTGACGTCGGCGCTGGAGCTGGATGTCAGGTGAGTCGGTCTCTGCCACATAGGGTGGGGGGGCATACTGGGGCAAGCTACCTACGCTGGGGCAAGCTACCTACACTGGGGGCATACTGGGGCAAGCTACCTACGCTGGGGCAAGCTACCTACGCTGGGGGCAAGCTACCTACGCTGGGGGCATACTGGGGCAAGCTACCTACACTGGGGGCATACTGGGGTAAGCTACCAACGCTGGGGGCAAGCTACCTACACTGGGGGCATACTGGGGCAAGCTACCTATGCTGGGGGCAAGCTGCCTACATTGGGGGCATACTGGGGCAAGCTACCTACGCTGGGGGCAAGCTACCTACACTGGGGGCATAATGGGGCAAGCTACCTACGCTGGAGGCAAGTTACCTGCACTGGGGGCATAATGGGGCAAGCTACCTACGCTGGGGGCAAGCTACCTACACTGGGGGCATAATGGGGCAAGCTACCTACGCTGGGGGCAAGCTACCTACGCTGGGGGCATAGTGGGGCAAGCTACCTATGCTGGGGGCATAGTGGGGCAAGCTACCTACACTGGGGGCATACTGGGGCAAGCTACCTACGCTGGGGGCAAGCTACCTACACTGGGGGCATACTGGGGCAAGCTACCTATGCTGGGGGCAAGCTACCTACACTGGGGGCATAATGGGGCAAGCTACCTACGCTGGGGGCAAGCTACCTACGCTGGGGGAATACTGGGGCAAGCTACCTATGCTGGGGGCATACTGGGGCAAGCTACCTACGCTGAGGGCAAGCTACCTACACTGGGGGCATACTGGGGCAAGCTACCTACACTGGGGGCAAGCTACCTACACTGGGGCAAGCTACCTATGCTGGGGGCATACTGGGGCAAGCTACCTACGCTGGGGGCAAGCTACCTACACTGGGGGCAAGCTACCTACGCTGGGGGCATACTGGGGCAAGCTACCTACGCTGGGGGCATACTGGGGCAAGCTACCTACGCTGGGGGCATACTGGGGCAAGCTACCTACGCTAGGGGCATACTGGGGCAAGCTACCTACGCTGGGGGCATACTGGGGCAAGCTACCTTCGCTGGGGGCATACTGGGGCAAGCTACCTACGCTGGGGGCATACTGGGGCAAGCTACCTACGCTGGGGGCAAGCTACCTACGCTGGGGCAAACTACCTACACTGCTGGGGGCAAACTACCTACACTGGGGGCATACTGGGGCAAACTACCTACACTGGGGCAACTATGCTACTACACTGGGGGAAACTGTACTAGCTACACTGAGGGCAGCTATGCTACCTATATGGGGCAACTATACTACCTACACTGGGGGCAACTATGCTACCTATATGGGGACAACTATGCTACTTATGGGGGGGGGGAGGGGGGGGCAACAAAATCCGGTTTCGCTCAGGGCGCTGTGAAACCTAAGGCCGGCCCTGATTTCATCCATCCTACTCCTGAAAATGTATTTTTTTTTTAGAACCCCCCCAGTTTTATTTTCTGTTTTAAAAAGCTAAAAAAAAGTAGGTTTAATACTATTGTCTCATATGATGATGATTCAGCTTTTCCTATAGTCTCGCAGTTAGCAATCATGAGGCCCCCAGCAAGACAAATTCAGCAATCTTGAGGCCCCCAACAAATCATGAGGCCCCCAACAAGACAAATATAGCAATCATGAGGCCCCCAGCAAGACAAATTCAGCAATCTTGAGGCCCCCAACAAGACAAATGCAGTAACCATGAATCCCCCAACAAATCAAATTCAGCAGTCATGAGGCACATAAATAGACAGCATTTCACATAAATGGGCAGAATGCCCCCTTAATATAGTAGACACCTCTCACCTGGCTTCTGAATTCTCCTCGCCTGGCTGGCAATACTATTTTTGTCTGGATTGGGGATGATCTGTGGGCTGAAAGGCCTGGCAGTGATGCTGTGGCCTGACTGGTGGTGATGCTGTGGCTGGGCTGGCTAGCGGTGATGCTGTGGCTGGGCTGGCCTAGATAGTTTAGGTAGTGAGAGATGCCCCCTAGTTTAGGTAGCGCCAGGAGCCCCCCAGTTCAGGTAGTGACAGGCACCCCCCATTTAAAGTGATAGGCACCCCCAGTTTAGATAGTGACAGGCACCCCCCAGGTTAGTGACATGGACCCCCCAGGTTAGATAGTGACAGGGACAGCCCAGCTTCAGACCTCAGTATCAGCCGGCGACCAGTTAGAGCGGGCGCACCAATCTCGGTGAACACCACGCTGTATATGCGGAAGTGATGTCACTTCCGCATATCAGTGCGGTGTCCGCTAGGTCCTAGCGCCCGCATAGTGGTCGCCGACTGGTCGGAGGTCTGAAGCTGGGCTGCTCCTGCCTGGCAGCGGGGACGGCCCCGGGGGGGGGGGGGGGGGAATTAGCAGGCGGCCAGGGGGGGGGGTAAAATCCCCAATGGGCGCCCTTGGGGACCTAGCGCCCGGGGGCACTTGTCCTACCCCGACCCCCCCCCCCCCCAAGCTACGGGTCTGGTCTAGGGGCCTGGTGGATGCTACCCCCACCAAATCTAACTAAAAAAGTCAGGTGACCATCAGCAGTGCACAAAAATGGGGCTAGTCTACTTTAGGGGACCCAGCAGGAAACCTCATAGGGAAATCTAGCTAATGTGATTTGGTGGACGGCATGCTCTTGAACTTCTAGGTTGTAATAAACTACACCCACCCTGTTCAGCCATTCACAATGCTTTGTGCGGTAAAGGATGCTGTGATTGGAGAATTGTTCCCTATGAGGTTTCCTGCTGGGTCCCCTAAAGTAGAGTAGCGCCCAAAAAAGTGCTATCTTGTCTAGGGCCCTATTTCATCTTAATCCTTTTCTGTGCTACTCTGCATGTGGGTGGGGCTTAAAGGGAACCAGAGAGGATGAAGTATACATACCTGGGGCTTCCGCCAGCCCCATACGCACGGATCGCTCCCACGCCGCCGTCCTCCGCTGCCTGAAACCGCCGATACCGGGTCCCATCATTACCGCCAGTCGGCCGGCGGACGTGGCCAATTCTCCACATCACAGGGCACTCCCTCCATACAGGTACGCGTGTGGCTGCCTACTGCGCAGCCGCATGCGTACGGGTATGGAGGGAGCCCCTGTGATGCGGACAATTGGCCGCGTCCGCCGGAAGTGACGGCGTGGGAGCGATCCAGGCTTATGGGGCTGGAAGAAGCCCCAGGTATGTATAAACTCTTTTTATATTTTATAAAATCATTCCTCTCTGGTTCCCTTTAAAGACAAATAAGTGTGGAAAGTTTGGGGCTTGTACCTGTGAAACTGTAGGAGGAGTAGCGTATAGAAAATGGGGGGGGGGGGGGGCACCGATAATAATATTAACTAGATGGTGTCGTTTCTGAAGAAACCACAGGATGTTGGCTATGTGTCTGATTGGCTGTATGTGGCTCCGCCCACCTTGCCAAATTTTAACCCCAGTGACCCAGTGTGCCAAGTCTGGGAACTCTGGCTTTAATACAGTGAGAATTACAGCTGTTTACATTTTCTCATTGAAGTCAATAGGGAAAATCTGATTGGTTGATTATGGCTCTGCCCACTTTTGGGGGTCCCCAAAATGTGACAAAATGTTTCAGCTTCACTCCATTAACAAATGACCCAAGTTTGGTGAATGTAACTTCAAATTTTCATTGGCCGCTGGTAGCTCCGCCCACTTCAGGGTGACCCCCCCCAAAATACATATTTTTATTTGGGGTTACACCTACAATATGTGGTCCGAGTTTGGACGAGTGGCAGTGATTTAAATTTTTTCCCTGTCAAAGTCAACACGGAAAAAGGGGTCTTCCGGGGTCCACCGCAGGGGCACGGAGGGTGGGATCGCTTATTAAAGCACAAGCAATATACTTTGCTACAGGACGAATAAGTGTAGAAAGTTTGGCGCTTGTAACCCTAAAACTGTGGAAGGCGTAGCGTATAGAAAATGGGGAGCGCTAATAATAACAATATTAATAATAAGAAGAAGAACGAGCTGAACTAGAAGAACAATACATTGGCTATTTCATATCCAACATAATAATTATTACATAAATAAGATCTGTAACCTATCACTCAAGGGCAAACAACATTATGCAGCATATACACAGGGTTTGTTTTTTGCCATGGTAGCTAATTCAGACAGGGTAGCTTTTCCAGACACACTGTGCTGTCTGATTTAGCTACCGGTAGCTAAATCAGACGAAGTAGCTAAATCAGACACCACAGTGGCAGTACATGTACAGTACTCGACTGGCATCCGGCTGCACATTAACCCCAACAACAAGTAGCGCAATCCAGCCTTGCACCCATGGGTCACCATAGCTGGAGGGGGGGACACCTTGGGGGGGCACTTTTAGGGTCTGGGGCCCTGGGGTAACTACCCTGTTTGCCTCTATGGATGTGCAAGCCCTGACTATTTGTAGATGTCATATTCAATATTTTGTTTAAGAGATATTTTTTTTAGGCAAATAATGAAGTGTGATTTTTAGTCATGTGTCCACATTATGTGTGAAGTTCGCCATTCAGACATGTAGGGCATTGTGACTGCCATTCACTCCCGCCGCTAACATAAAAGCACCAGTCTCATGACCAGGCAATTTGCAGTGTGACTACATCCAATACCTGCGTCTTCCTTCCTAAAGCCACCCGACAGTCTCCAGCATGCCTTATTGTTCAGCCTCTGGGTCACTGGAAATCTGCAGAGAATGATTCAGGGAGCAGAGAGCAAGCTAAACTGTTTTCTAATTTGTCTTAATGAGTTGTCAGAACAAAGTGCTAACTTCACCTTTCTATGAATGCGTCTATTTGCTAGAAAATCTCTTTGTTTGGACACAGAGGCTTAATAAGTGCCAGAAAACATTAACTGGCTTTGTGATTGATCACAATGTTAAATGTAACAGAGGGGTATTCACTCTGACGAAGCTTAATCATTGTCCAGCGTGTTCCGCCGAGGGCAAGAATTTGACAGATAAATTGGTTGGCTTAAAGTCATGAGGGCATTTGTTAGCGCTCATACATGAATATTTATTTGATAAATTTAATTTCCTCTCTCTCATAGCAGAACGAAAAAGGCAAACATAAAAAATGCAGTTTTATCCCAGTAAAGTGCTCAGTAAAAAAAAAATAAAAAAAAGGCTAAATGCATTTTTATATACAGCCAGCAAAAGTATCGGATTTTGTTTTGATGTAATCTCAAGAGATGCCTGTGCGTTTTGTTGTTAGTCTATGAGGCAAACTGAGCACGGTGAGTCAGTAAAACGCTATAGCATTGCAACATGCATTGAAGCGGACCTGAATTCTTGCACAGGAGACAAGGAGAACACAGGGGGAAAACCCTTTGTGTGTTTATAGAGAATTGCCTTTGTAATTCTCCCTTCTCAGCAAGTAATGAGCTAGTGTAATTTGAGCTGAACCTTACGGTTCTGATCCAGTTCTGTTTAATGCCTGAAGAAAAAACTTAACTGTTTGAAAGTTTGCAATAAACCATTTACAGTTAGTCATTAACCTTTTGAGGACTTAACACCCCCCCCCCTAGTGACCAGGCCATTTTTCTTCAAAATAGGCCACTGCAGCTTTAAGGGCTCGATGCAGGGCCATACAACTCCGCACACAAGTGATTCCCCCTTCCTTTTATAATAATAATAATAATCCGAACATTTATATAGCGCCTTTATCCTGATGGACTTAAAGCACTCGAGCTGCAGCCGCTGGGATTCGCTCAAGAGGCCACCCTGCAGTGTTAGGAAGTCTTGCCTAGAACTCCCTACTGAATAGGTACTGACCCTAGCCAGGATTCGAACCCTGGTCTCCCATGTCAAAGGCGGTGCCCTTAACCAGTACTCAGCCTATGACAACAGATCATTTCCCTGTCTCCAGAGGGGACATCTGTGTCACACTGCTGCCCCCAGTACAGCGCTGCCTTCTAACAGTTCCTAGCAGCAGTGGGAGGCTGATGACGGAGCTCCGCGGGCATCGGCGCGCACGATCCCCTGTAATCACCGCTCCCGGCCATTCACGCCAGTCGGCGTGGAGTGGTCCTCGGGCTACCGCTCTGCTCCTGCCACTCGGTGTGGAGCAGCCATTAGGCAGTTAAAGGTGTTACTGTTTGTTGGTTTGATATCTGCATTTCTGCTCCTCGATTAACAGCAGACTGTACTACGCTTACATTATCTTCTGCTTCGATCTCAAAATGTAGCCAGATAGGCCTGTTCCTCAAACAAGAGGCTGCTAAAATGCTTGCCCATGCCTTAATCATATCCCGTCTCAACTTCTGCAACATCCTACTTAGCAGCCTACCAAAAAATACATTCTCCATTCCCTAACCAACTCTGTCGCTTGTTTCATTTACCTCTCCTCCTGCTCATCTGATGGTGCCTCTCTCTGCAAGTCCCTTTGTTAGATGCAAATTACCAAGAGAATTCAGTTTAAACTACTTACTGTCTCTTATGGAGTTCATAAGTTGTCCCCTCCATGAATTTCCTCACTAATTTTCAGATACCCCCCTACATATTGCCTTTCCTGCTCACATGAAAATCTCCTAACGTATATTTTGTTACCTCCTGACACTTACTCCTCCAGGACTTCTAACAAGTTTCATCTCTTCATTGGAGGCTTCTTCCACGTCTTGCCATTCTCCTAGCCTGTGCACCTTGAAAACTTGGCTTGAAACTAAGATCCTATTACCTGTTTTACCTCTTTTTTCATGTACACTTTTTTTTATTGAAAACTATGAATCAGAACCATCATAAAATGTGGATACACTTATCAAAAGATGCAAATAATAAAATTGGACAGCAATCATTGAAGTACTAGGTCAGCATAGAATCATTAGGGAATATAGAGTCCTTCCCTTTCAGTCCAGGGGTCCCACATTTTGTGGAACAAGGGGATAGATTCTCTAATCGTAAAGGTGATTTTTTTTCTTCCAGAATAAAGATGGAGTGCACCTTATTGATTTGTTCTATCCTCGAATGAGTGAGAGATCTACAGATCTTAGCCAACAACATCTTGGGCAGATTTGTAATGCCTCCAAGGATTTTATTTTGATTCTTAGACAATTGGGGATGGGGTTTATGAAATAACCACGGGTCCGGATGGACTTGCACTCCCAGTGCATCAGAAGCCAATGCAAGAAACAAACCCAGAATTCAGCGACCAACGGGCAGTGTCGCCAACAATATACCTGGTCGGCTGGAACATTGCACCCACAAAAGCACAGGTCCATGGATACGAGGCCCCATTTAGCTAGCTGGGCAGGCATCCTGAACCAATCATACAGTATCCTGTAACTGCGTTCCTTGGTAACAGTGTTGGCTAAGGAACTAGCCAGGACCGTAAAATGAGTTTCCCTTTCCTCCTCATCCCAAGCCTTTAGTCTGTCCTGCCAATTTACCATTGCCTGTGAAAGGGCTGGGTGTTTTCGATACCATAAGTCATAATATGTAGTGGAAATTAGGCCATCTGGAAGAGAAGAGCTAATTGATTTCAGGCTGGATAAAGATGTCCATGTGCCTTTGCCGATTGAGTAAAATGGCATTCATGTACACTTTTTTTTTTTTTTTTATTGATACATTCTTGTGTGTCCAGCTTTCAGATATCTACTGAAATAAATACTAGTTAAAGACTTATTTAAAGTGAACCTCCGGACTAAAAATCTACTCAGCAGAACTGAAAAGGCTTGGCATTTCTTTAACAGTTTCACAGCATCAGAACTTTGTTTTTCTTACCAAAGCATCATTTTTAGCTGCATTTTTAGCTAAGCTCCACCCATCAAAGAAAAAAAGCCCGGGCTTTTTTCACCTGATGCTGTGCAGAGCATGATGGGATTTCCTATGTTGTTAATCACGTTGCCTAGCAACTGGGAGGGGTGATCAGCACACAGGACAGTTGGAACTGTGTCTCATGCACCCTGTCACCTCCTTTCAACCAAAAAGATGGCTGCCATCATGAAATCAAACATTTGCCTGTTTTTTTAAAACAGGGTGGGTAAGAGATTATATTACCTATCTATTTTAATTAACATAACTAATGTAACTTAATGACAGTATGTTTCTTTAGGCTGGAGTTCCTCTTTAAGAAACCCATTTAGGTTACCACTAATTGTACAACCACATATTATTAGAGAAATGCAGAGTTGAAATGATTTTTCCCTCTAGTGATCAGTATACCCAGCTGTTAGCAGCGGCAGTGGGACTGAGAGGATCTTTGACAACGTCTTTGTACATAGAAGGTTCAACAGGCAAATGGCCTTTTGTTTTGATCTGAGTGAGATTTATTATGCTCTCTCGCACTTGATGTTACTCTCAAGATGTGAAGGAGGTTTAGCCATTACGGCATTCTTCTTATTAACGTGTTTATGAATTGAAGATTTTTTTTTTATACTTACTGGGTTGAAATTGAGTCACTTTCACTTAGTGAAGATTATGCTTATAGCAAGTGATTGTTTAACTTCAGGTCTGGTTCACACTGCACACAACACGATTACCTTTTAAGAACACATGCGACAAGAATCACAATGTGAAGAGCTCTTTTTTAGAAAGCTTGTATCAATGTTCTTATAATTATGATGCACAAATAGCTGGTATGGCCGCAGTCCCCTACTTGTGCTTTTGTGTTTCAGACCTTCATTCCATTTTCTATTGCTGAATGGGTTCTATGAGTGCAAGGGAGTCTACAAGTTCACTAAAATATGCATAGCAACCGCATAAGAAAAATGCTTTTTTGCTGTGTGCCCTGCGTTCTGCAATGTGAAAATACACTTTTAAAGAGGTAGTGCAACAACATAGTAGAATGTAATAAATAATTCAAGACTAGCTGATTACCCGGCGTTGCCCTGGTATGTATTTGGCTGGTGTTGGCTCTGCCCACTTTGCAACCCTAACACATAATTACTCAAAGACCTAGTTTGTGAGCTTTGCGGTCTTTGGCATCAATAATTTGCACTGAAATGAAGCAAATCAGAGTGGCTGTGGCTCCACCCCCTTTTCTGAATTTGAACCCCAGTCACCCAATGACCAACTGTACCAGGTTTGAGGCTTGTGCCATTAACAGTGCAAGAATGGCAGCAATTAAATATTCCCCTTTAAAGTCGATAGGTGAATTCTGATTGGCTTTTGTAGGCTCCACCCAATTCTCTGAATATTAACCCCAGTCACCCAGTGACCAACTGTGCAAAGTTTGAGAACCCTGCCATTAACAGTATAAGCATGGCTGCAGTTTACATTTTCCCAGTGAAATTTGTATTTGCTTCCCCCCACCTTTTGGTTATGGGGATCAAAAGTACACTATATGTTATCCCAGGTAGTGTGTGTGTGTGTGTGTGTGTGCGTGCGTGCGTGCGTGCGTGCGCGTGTGTGTGTGTGTGTGCGCCAAATTTCATTCAAATCCGTTCACCCATTATTGCGTGCGTAAGTAACAAATATCAAAACTTTGGCATTTATAATATTAATAGGATAACCAATTTTATGTTAATTATCTGGTTTTAGCCTCAGAAATGCTTCCTATGTCTAGATATTGCTGTATATTTTTATGCTACTCTGCCCTCCTAGTGATCTGTAGCCTGAGCTATTTAGTTATGCAACCTTCTGCCCCAGTTTACTCTGGGAGGACCAGGTTTTGTTTCTGCTCAATTAAAGAGGAACTTCAGCCTAAACAAACATACTGTCATTAAGTTACATTAGTTAAGTTAATTAAAATAGATAAGTAATATAATCTCTTACCCACCCTGTTTTAAAAGAACAAGCAAATGCTTGATTTCACGAGGGCAGCCATCTTTTTGGTTGAAAGGAGGTGACAGGGAGCATGGGACACAGTTCCAACTGTCCTGTGTGCTGATCACCCCTCCCAGTTGCTAGGCATCCTGAATAACATAGGAAATCCCATCATGCTTTGCACAGAATCAGGGATTAAAAGCCTGGGCAGTTTTCTTTGATGGGCGGAGCTTAGCTAAAAATGCGGCTTTGGTAAGAAAAACAAAGTACTGATGCTTTGAAACTGTTAAAGAAACACCAAGCCTTTTCAGTTCTGCTGAGTAGATTTTTAGTCCGGAGGTTCACTTTAAGAACACAGAATAAGCATTCCACAGTGATGCACTTGAGTATACATGTATCCTTTATGTGGTCCTTCATATTACACAGAAGTGGTAAGATTTTACAATCAACATTGTATTATTAGTGGGCAGCTTTAGGGAATTTGCAGTATGTTGGAAATTTTAAATTGGTGCATGATTGTCCCTTTTACCACGATGATGGATGGACTGATCACTAAAAGTGGACCTAAACTCTTGCACAGGACAACAGATGAACATGGGGAAATGCACCCTGTATGTTTTTAGAGAGTTTAGCATGTCTAATTCCGTCTCATCTGTGACTAATGAAGAGTTTAATTTGATGTCTCAGCTGTGTCAGCTGGCTGCCTCGGCAGAGCAGCTAATGTGTAACCACAGGATGTTAACCCTATGTCTGCTATGTCTTTCCATGAAAGCAGGATGTAGATAGTCGGCAAATGTATTGCAAGATTTGTATCAGCTGTAACAAAGAAATGTTTTTCTTTAAAGGTGGTTATGCTGTTGCTTATCTTTAAGAGCAGAGAGAAAGTTCTCAGTTCAGGTCTGCTTGAAGCACATTGTGCCTTATTCAATTCTTTTTCTTCTACAGCTTTTTTCGAGGTGATATGCTCACTCCTTGTCAATAGAATGCCCTTTAAAGGAAACCCAAGATAAGAGAGATATGGAGGAAGACATTGTTTAATATTTTAAGCCATAGACCCTGTACAAGCATATGCAGATCAGATGATAAATCTGACAAGAGTAGCTGCATGCTTATTTCAGGCATATGATTCAGACCCTACTGACCAGAAAGCAGGACTGCCAGGCAACTGGCATCGTTTCAAAGGAAATACATATGGCAGCTTTCATAGGTTTCACACCTGTGGTTCCTTCAAGCAAGAAAATACTCAGAATAACTTTGACCATACTTTTTGAACTTTTTGGTATTTTTTCAATTACAGAGTGTTGAACAGTTACTTTAAAGGGGCCCTTTCTTATTGTGATCCCCTTTGTTGACCTGTGTGCAATAACCTTTATTGTAAAAAAAAAAAAAAAAAAAAAAAAGACCCTGAGCACTCATTAAAAATGAAATTTTGACTTACCTGGGGCTTCCTCCAGCCCACAGTAGGCCACAAGGTCACCTGGCTCCTCTCCCGGTTCTACTGGCAGCTTCAATATGGTTCAACTTCAGCCTGACATTGTTAGGCGTGCTTCCCACTGTGCCGATCTGCATCGTCACACCGGCCAGCTACGTGTCATCATGCCACCGGCGTGAGAGTCCTGCGCATGCGTGGTTCAATATTAGAGAACCGCAGAAGACAGTTACTGATGTGTTGGAAAAATTTGTCTAGATGGAGATGTGAATTTGAGAAGATCTATGTATGTATTACTGCTTGTCATTCATGATGATAGATGATTGTATCTAGCTGCAGTTCCAATAAACGGTGACCATTTTTTGTCATGGGGGGGGGGGGGGGGGGGGGAGTATTGGCTACCCACCAGGGGAGAGTTCTGAGTGAGAGTAGGGATAGTTTAGGTCATAGTGAAATATCGGCAAGTATTGCCAATATTTCACTATATTAGGTTGTAAAATATCAGTAAATGTACTGATATTCTACTACTGCTATAAAAAAGGTTACTTTCCCGATTATGTCTGCGCCAAGATTAGCAAACTTTTTTTCCAATTGTGTGTGCTGTAGATTTTTTTTCCTTTAGTTGATACTTAAGTTGTTGCCTGACCTAAGTGGATCTGTATTCAGCAGGACTGCAATAAGTTCAGTAGTTCACATCACGTTTCTGTTGTACTGAGTTGGCATTTCCACCAGAGACAATATTAAACACTACTTGTGAGTAGAAGGATGTGCTGCTTTATAGCATTTCTTTTGTGTAATCTCCGAATCAGGGAATTGAGAGAGATCTAGCGCTTCTTCACATAACGGCGGTAAAAAAGCAAACCTGTTCTACTTAGGCCCCATTGTGCTATAAATTATAGACTTAACAGAGAGATTGGCTACAGATATTATAATAAAGCTCATTCAAGCACTCCACTCTGAAATTTTTGTAGGCAGAATTCTGAAATAGCAGAGAATATTAGTTTGAATGTTCTCTAAATATTTATTTCTATGACTTATTCAATTCTGAACCTTTTCCATTTTTATGCTCGCATTTTTTTTTTGAGACAGTAAACTGGAGAAACAAAAAGTGAAAATAAATATTAGGAACCAGTAAGTCTGCTAGCAAAATTCAAGTAAGAACCCTTAATCTAATTCAGGATGCTTAAATTTATGATGAGATGTTTTTAATGCTCAGCCTAGACATTAGCAAAGCATTTGATAGTGTAAACTGGCACTATATGCAATTGGCCCTCCAATCTTTTGGGATCACGGGTGGATTTTTGTCGGCGTTCTCGGCCCTATATCAGAAACCTGCTACAATTATTAGGCTCCCGGGTGCAGTTTCGGATCCTGTGATTCTCGCTAGGGGCACAAGGCAGGGGTGCCCATTGCCCCCCCTGCTTTTTGCCCTGGCCATTGAGCCATTGGCACAAGCAATTAGATTAAACCCAGATATACATGGTTATGGCCCTTTCAACGATAAGTTAGTCCTCTATGCGGACAATGTGCTAATGTTCTTATCACAGCCAGTCACATCCCTCCCCATTTTGTTGCAGTTACTGTATAAATTTGCTTTTCTGGGCTATCAGTAAATACATCAAAATCAATGGCAATGCCCATAAATTTACCTCACCTGGCCGTGAAACTTCTTGAAGCTAATTTTGACTTTCAATGGCGGAAATAGAAACTTAAATATCTTGGGATATACTTATCCCCATCGTTTAATGGGTTGTTTGAGGCTAATTATCCAGAACTGTTTTCTCAAATCAATAAACTTCTTAAGGATTGGGCCTCCTATAAAGTATCATGGTTGGGGCGGAGCCTCGCCTGTAAAATGACACTTTTGCCCAAACTACTATACTTTTTTAGATTGTTACCCATACACCTTACTAAAGCTCAGTTGCAACCCCTTCAGTCCCAGTTGAATAAATTTATTTGGAATAATAAAACCCCCAGGGTAAGAGCTACAACCTTATATAGGCACAAGAGATGGGGTGGCATTGGCCTCCCTCACCTTTGGACCTATTATATGGCAGCAAGACTAGCTCAGTCCTTAGATTGGAGTTCGGCTACTCTTCCCCCTAGATGGGTCCAATTTGAAGCTAATTCAATCTTACCATTCCATCTCCCTACTCTTCTATCATCGGCCTCCCAGGCACAACTAACCCATATTTTCTCCCGTAACAAAATAGTAGGCTCCTTTATTAAGCTCTGGTGCTCGACTAAAATCTCCTATGACTTGGCCGCACAAACCTCTACTAGATTGTCCTTTTTTGGTAATCCTGATTTTATCCCTGCATGGGAGGCCCCTAGCTCTTTTTCATGGTGTAAAGACCAAGGCCTGGTGACTGCATATAGGTTTTGGATCGCCGACAAATTTCTCTCGTTTTACCATTTTAGGTTTTCCAAGGATATCCCTTATAAAGAATTTCTAAGATATTCTCAAATTGAGCATTTCCTTAAATTCTCGGTTCCCTTCACCTCCTACAACCTCCCTTACAAAATTTGAGAAATTATTCTACAACTGTGGGCGACATAAGGGCTCGATCTCTCACATATACGACCTTTTGATTAATAGACACACTGACAGTAAGTTACCGTATATGAGGGCCTGGGAAGCGGACCTGGGAATGCCTATCTCCCCTAAAACTTGGGACTCGATTTGGACCAGTGTGGGATCGGTCACTCACTCTATTTTGAAGGATACTCCTGTTAAATTAATGTTATGATGGTATTATACACCCGCTAGACTCCACAAATTTTATTCTTCTGTCTCCCCATTGTGTTTTAGAAATTGTGGAGCAGTCGGAACATGATCTCATGTCTTTTGGGATTGCCCGGTTGCCCAAAGTTTCTGGACAGACTGGATGACCATGGTCTCACAGATCTTTCACTTTCCAGTCTCTGTGACTAAAATGCAAGCACTACTATTTGCCCCCCACACTGGCATCTCGGGTCCGCTCTCCAGGCTCTACAGGTTCTTATTATTGTCTGCCTTGTGGGTTATTGCACTTAACTGGAAATCTCCTTCACTTCCACTTTCCCAAATAAGACATAGAATGGACATGCTTCACTTATCTGATCGAATTTTTTACTCTAGCATAGATAACTTGACTAAGTTTAATGCTATTTGGGAAAGTTGGGTTTCATATTGTGATGCACTATAGAATTCTGTTGACTATCTCTTTCCTCCTCTTGGTACATGTAATATATGCTTGAGCCCTGTACAAGATGGCAATTGGTAAATGTGCTATCTTTATATATCAGTCATATCCCCATGTGACTATTATTCTTGTTATGACTTTTCTTATAGCCTATATTGTGCATTTTGTATTGTACATTGATCAGTCTATGTTATCATATTTGCACTGTTTTATTGTGACCTTTTTCAATAAACATTTCAAATGTTAAAATTCAAGAAAGAAGTAAACCCTAATATAGTACTTGAATTATATTTCATTGGTGCACATCCATTATAGGCTAGGATATGATCAGATTATATGTGCATACGTGTGTAGGTTCCTGTGGTTACTGTGTAGCTTGATTTCCACACTTAAAGAGAAACTGTAGTGAAAATAACATAATGAATAATTTTATTTTTACAATATTCATTAATTATTTAGTCAGTGTTTGCCCATTGCAAAATCTTTCCTCTCCCTGATTAGCGGTACATTCTGAAATGTATCACTGGTGGTGACGGCTTTAGTCTTGTCATCTGATTGGACGGAATGTTTGTTACTGAGAGTTCTATGCCCTGAGGGCGATATGGCTTGCTTGGCAGTTGGAAAAAGCAGTTTATTCCCACAATGCTACGAGGTTCACAGACAGCAAACTGTCAGGACCATGGTCTTGACATAACACTGTGGGAGGGGTTTCACCACTATATCAGCCATATAGATGTCCATGATGATCTACTTGAAATGGAGTAGTAGCTACTGATTGGGATGAAGTTCAGTCCTTGGTTCAAGTTCCTCTTTAACCTTCATTCAGTCATACGAGAGGCATGTTGCCACTACAGGGCTGAGGCTGTACAGATGCATCGCTAGCCTTGTAGGCTCATGATGTGCTTATGTTACTATGAGTGGGAGGTGGGGCAGAGAGCCAACAGAGTGGCGCAGGAGTGATGTCATGCGGTAAATTCTTTAGGCTGGTGATAAGTCAAATTGATCTGCCAGGCTGATTGCTGGTGGAGGCATCATGTGTACAGGACTTAAAGGACTTACGAGCCCAAAAGAGGAAAAAAATGTCTTTACCTTTGTGAATTTGTAACGCACGGAGGACGCCATCCGCGCCCTCCGTGCAGCTCCGCCGGGTCCCCGCTGCTTTTGTCCCCCCCGGCCGGACCCCGACCCCACAGCCCGGGTCGGGCGCTCCTTCCTCCTCAAATATGGCCGCCGGAGGAGGCCGCGGCTGCGCAGTCCGCACCGGCGCGAGTGCGGCTGCGCAGCTCTAGGTCCTCTCTCCTCGATCCACGCTACGTAGCGTGGAACGGGGAGGGAGGCCCTAGAGCTGCGCAGCCGCACTCACGGCAGTGCGGACTGCGCAGCCGCGCCCTCCTCCGGCGGCCATATTTGTGGAGGAAGGAGCGCCCGACCCGGGCTGTGGGGTCGGGGTCCGGCCGGGGGGGACAAAAGCAGCGGGGACCCGGCGGAGCTGCACGGAGGGCGCGGATGGCGTCCTCCGTGCGTTACAAATTCACAAAGGTAAAGACATTTTTTTCCTCTTTTGGGCTCGTAAGTTCTTTAAAGAGACACATTATAACCAAGATTTGAACTTCATCCCATTCAGTAGCTGATGCCCCCTTTTCCACGAGAAATCTATAACTTTTCTCAAACAGATCATCAGGGGGCGCTGTATGGCTGATTTTGTGGTGAAACCCCTCCCACAAATGATGTCGCCGCCTCGCAGCTCTGAGATCCTGACATAACACTGTGGGAGCCTTGTTGCATTGTAGGAAATAACAGCTGTTTCCAACTGCCAAAAAAGCAAGCAGCATCTCTTTCCAATGACATCACCTGCCACCAATAAAAATGTCACCATGTGGTAAATGTCAGAATGTAAATCAGGAAGAGGAAAGATTTTACAATGAGCAAATACTGACTAAATCATTTATACACAATTATTGTAAAAATTAAGCACTTTTTTATTACACTATTTTTGCTTGAGTTCCTCTAACTGTCCAAAGTCTGTGGGATCTCTACAACATCATATTTTACAAATAATGTTACAGAAATATTTTTCTGTTAAAATGTAGCACAGAGTTGCTTAAAGATTGACCTGTTTATATTTTTCTAATATGTAATTTAAAACTGCATGTTCTACTTCTCTGTAGGTGTCCACATGCTGTAGTAGCAAATTATTTTTATGTATTAAACGCCAGAGATTCACTGAAATGTGAATGCTTCAGCCTAACAGTGGTTGCCAAGTGCCGGATCTAGATGGTTATTTCTAATGGAGCAAGAGACTTTTTTCGAAGTGCTGTTTTTCCTTGAAAACTCAAATAATAGCCAGTCGCAAAAATGATAATGTGTTTTGTGAACAGTTTCTCAACTTTTTCTTAGAAGGAGGCATGAAGTATGAAATGCACAGGCATGCTCACTGTTACTCTTTTATAAGAAATGCCCTTTTCCTGACAGTTGTAGTGATCCTTGGGGGATCTATACAACTATAACAAGGTTACAGGTAGGGGAGTCCCTTTGGACAGCAAAGAATCCTCACAAGTTTTTATTTTTTATTTTTTTTGTTACCTGACAATAGCACCCTCTATATTCTTCCTGCTCCAAATTTCTATTATACTTAGATACAATTAGGAAGTGAAAAAATTGGTTTATATTTTGTTGGGGGGCAGTGTATTTTACACTATTTCATGCACTACACCCGCTCCGGTGTTGAGGTTTCTATCTGTGGGCTGGAAGCATACCATATATCGGATCGGATAAATGGCAGTGTGTCTGCTGTCCATCAAATTCATTCAGGTTGCAAATGTTCAATGGGGTATTGCTAACAAACAGACTTTGAACTGGCCCATAGGAAATCATAGGTCCATTCTACATATATGTTAGTCCACTGCTGTCTGATATGGAAAGTGGGCCTGTGGATGGCCTAGGCCCTAGTGTGAACAACTGAAGTGTTTCTAATGAGAATGTCTGAAGTAGAAACACTTTGCAGCCCTGTCTTCAGCTTCCTTCTAATACATGTGTAGTAGTCCTCAATGAGTATGTCTGAGCTCTCCACTTTAGGCAGTGTCAGCCTAAAGGCAATTCGAGTCATTTTTTAACTTTAGTGTTTATTAAAAATAGAGATTACAATTTATTTTATTGCAGTATGTGTCTATTGTAGAGTATTTCCATTAACTTTCTTTTCTATGGGAACTCTATGAAAGTGTGGCTTTATTAATATTATACATTTATATAGTGCCAACACCTTCTGCAGCAGAGTCCATGGTGGTGTCATTAATAGTCCTTCAGAGGAGCCCAGAGTGAAATCCCTGCCATGTGCAGTCTAATGTCCCTAAAATAGTCTAAAAGGCCAATTCTTTGGGGAGAGGACCAACTAACTTTTTGTTATAATTTTAGAGTGTAGAGGAAACCAGAGTGCCCAGAGGAAGCCCATGCACACAAATTCCATGCAAATAGTGTCCTGGCCCATACTTGAACAGGGGACCATAGTGCTCCAGAGTGCTCTGTCACTGAATTAGCCAATAAAAAGACTGTTAATCCAGGTAAATGAAATGGGGGCAACTATAAAATCTAGTGAGGGATTCTATCATAAAATGTCTTATTTGTTGCTGACCTTGTTACTGTGGGGAGAGTAATTGGGAGTAATTTTTTCTTCTGTAATTGGACTATTGGACTTTAAAACACGCTTTAACTTCCTATTAAAAAATGAGAGCCTTTAAGGAAGTGATATGCATGAAGGCCAATACCCACTACATGATTTTTTCCAATGACAGGTGATTTTTTTTTTTTTGAGCGACAAGAGATTGTTTCTGCAATCTCACGGCGTGGGTACAGGCTTGCAAATACGTGAACCACGCTTAGCTACGCGCAATGATAGTGACCGTCTCGGTGGATCAAATATTTAAGAACCCCGACGACACCAACGCAAAGTACTGCAATTACTTGAACTCTCGTTGGCGCCCATCAAGTGCCATTGCGTGACGTCGTATATACCCGTCAACAGGAAGATGGCATGGGGAGTGCTCATAAAATGTGGCATGGGGAGTGCTCATGGCCGGACTTGGCTAGGTTCCATCTTCCTGGGTTGCGAGGTGAGTATTCAGCTTGAGTTGTTCTGCACTTTGATCCCCACTGACTTTGCCTAGGCATCTGACATCCATCTTGTGGTCTGGGTAACTTTTGTACTTTAGTGTACTAGTAATTGCTGCCTTGTTTTAGCCCCTTATTTTGCCAAAGTTGTGTTCAGACAGTTTGCTACATAGGCCTCGATTCATAAAGCATTCCCGCATTCGGAAATGCTGAAAACGGCTCACTTTACCGACCACACAGCAAAATCTATATTCATAAAGGCTTTTTCCGCATGAAAAGCCGACATTCGCGAGCAGAGTGATAAATCACCGCCTTGCGCGGTGATTATCATAGCAAAAGTAACAAGTAGTCAATTCATAAAGATTAGAGGTAGCGGTATGCGGACGGGTATTACCGCTACCTCTGATGTGGCGAGAAGCGTGCGGAATACAGTGCAGTGAATGGGACAGACCTCCCAAGCAGCTGCAGAGAGAACACCGTACGGTGGGATTCCGCCTGCTTCTCCTGTTTCCGCATGTCTCCCGACAGCCTAACGCCTGCCTACAGCGGAATATCTCCGCACGCCTGTCACAACTAGCAACATTTTTATGAATTACCACTCTGAAGGCGGAAATACCGACAGCGGTGTTTCCCCGCTCGACGTTACCTTACCGACAGCACTTTTATGAATCGAGGCCATTGTATCATCTTTCTACTTGCTTCAATACAGCTTACTAAGCCATTGATGTTCCGTCTCCATAGCTTTTACTGAGCTCTCCATTCTAAATATCATTTCCACCTTACATATGCCATTATATCTTGCTGATCCATTACTATTTTGCTACTTATAATCTTTTTTTTTTTTTTTTTTTTTTTTTTTTATACACTATTTGGTGGTAAACTATTATCGAGCCTTTATTGCTGCCATTCAGTTTATTAATGGTTCACAAAAGTTGGGAAGGGTAAAAAAATTGTCTAATAATGGATGGTTGTTATCTAATTTTAGCCAAGGTGTAGACCTGTTTTGATCTGGCTTATTACTTTCTTGTTTTTCATTATGCACTAGATGCTGGATAGCAGACTTTACAGTTTTGTACTTCTCAGAAAACGCAAGAATCCTGGCTAGCCAGACTTCAACAGTGGTGTCTCCGGTGAGCAGGAATTTGTCTTGTAGCTCAGCCAGCTGCCTAGGTGCAGAGCGTGTGAGAGGTCACCCTGCTTGGGAGAACCGTATTTCATGTGCTTCTTCCATCTCCTAGTACAGTAAATGTGCACAAGTTTCCTGGAAGACACACCGTGACCCAGGCATTGCTTGAACAATGGCTTCTGGCAACGTGAAGAATCTGACCCTTGTAACAAGAGCTGTTACAGAACTATCACTTGCCTTACCTAGGTGCAAATGGTATGAGTCAGAGTGTCTCTGGAGCCGTTTTTAGAAGACATGTAGAACCACAGCAAATCAGTTCAGATAAATAGTAATTTTACATACCATGGAATGTTAGGAGACATGTAATGCCAAATTCCAGAGGTTTGGTGCAGCTCAAGATTTCATCATGATCTACCAGCAATTTTAGAAATATGAGGAACAGAGGCACTTAGAAGAATGAAATACACTAAAATCAGTCTAAAATGGGAGGTAGTAGTAAACTTACCGGCAGCAATCAATGGCACAAATTACCAAAAACCTTTCACTACACAAAGTTCACCACAACCTCCCATTTTTAGACTGTTGTTGGTGTATTTTATTTTTCTTGGCGCCTCTGTTTCTCAAAGATCTGCATTGTTTTGTCCACGCTTGGTGAAAGGGTGTTACCCCTTACTTCTACATCTGCAGAGAGCAACTTCTTAACTTGAGTGGGGTCGTGTTTGTTCTCTCCACCAGCATTTACAATGATTGCCTTTTGCTATGTACCCAAGTTGCGATTTTCCCAGTGATTGGCGGGTTTTCTTTTTTTGGAGCGATGAATGGTGGTTTATGTGACGTCGCGACATGAGTACAGGCGCACAATCACAAACATCGCTTAGTGATAACGAAGGTCACAGTGGGATGGAATCTTTAAGTTCCTCAAAGACTTCCCGCTTGTGCCGTTGTGTAACGTTGTGTGCAGGAAGAGGCCTCGCTTAACGACCGTCATCAAGGGGATGATGGTAGACCTGTTAGGTGGTGAGTACGAGGCGTAAGTGGTAACCAAGGCCAGATTTATACTTTTTCTACCTGCAGGCCAAGTATGTTGGTGCTCCCCTTCCAAGTGCAGCAGCACCCCCTCTCTTTCCATGTTCCTCCCCCTTTTCCATGTGTAACATCCATGCAGGGCCAGAATTGTACTCCTTACCGCCCAAGGCCAATGTCACCAGCCGCCCCACTTCAGTACTAGGAGTATATAGCGAGATGACCCCTTCCCTCCAGTATAGGTAGCCAGATGACTCCACACCGCAGCAGCCATCAGTGTCACTTACCTCTCCACTCGTCACCAGCTTTCTCTTCACCTCCGTCTTCATCAGCCACTGCTGTACATCTGTCCCTCCAATCAATGTCTTACACATGACTCGCTGGCATGTTACCAGTGAGTCACATGATAGGAATCAAGTGACTCACTCATAACATGCCAGCGAATCACAAATGAGAGATGCCCGTTGGAGGGACAGATGCACAACAGTGGCTGATGGAGACAGAGGGGAAGCTTGTATGCTGGTGAAGAGCAGAGATGAAAGTGACTGGCAGCTGCTATTCCACTTCTGCAATGCTGCCTGAGTCTGTAGCCTCCCACCACAACACCAACATGCACAGAGAGCAGGGCGGCCACTACCCAGGTGGCTGGCAGGAGAGTACCATGGTCAGGCACTTGCTTGATCTACCTGCTCTGCCACATTTGCAAGCTTATAAATTCTGCTCCAGTTTAGCCTGCTGCCCAGCCGCCCTTGGTCCTGTGGTGCCCTAGGCCATGGCCTAGGTGGCCTTGGCCTAAATCCAAACCTGCATCCATGTGCTGTAGCCCTTCTCTTCCTTGTAAAGCTCCCTTGGACATCAGCTTTCCTCTTTCATGTGCGTCTCCCCATTTGCAGCCTTCTCTTCCATATTCAGCAATACCGGTTTTATTTCCAGTTGGCCCATGAGGCTGCTGCCGCCCAAGGCCTTGGTCTTTGTGGCCTTTCCAGAAATCTGATCCTGGTGGTAATCCACAATTGTATCATTGTATTGTTGAATCTTCAATTTGCAAAACATATTATTACATACTACACTATATGGTTGACATAATTCTCTAAATAAGGGACATGCAATTAAAAAGAAGGCAATAGTGTGTTCTTTTCTTTTAAACAATTTTTCTTCTGTTGAATGCCACCGCAAGTCATTAAGTAGTTTGATGGGAAAGCAGAAGTCGTTTTACATTTTACTAAAGCCGATTCCTTTTGTGAGGGTCTCCAAACGCTAGCAGAGTCAGAGACCTCCTGCTTTTGAAGAGTCAAAGAAGTTGGTTGTTTGTTCTTCCTAGATCTATATTGTTTTATGAGTGAAAAATAATCAAAGACTCAAGTTAATACTCCTAAGCGAGATACAGTTTACAATTCAATAAATCTCAAAAGATTTATTTGCCCAGCTTATATAAACACTAGTTCATGTTTATTGTGCATTTATAGAGATGGAGGATACAGCAGTAGGGCCATTAAAATGTTAACATTTGTGAGTAAATAACGTCAGTTTCCAGGCCATAAATCTCAATGCTTAAGAGCAATTTGCAGTGACTGAGTGGAGTTTTTGGTGGACTGACCTCATGAGACAAGTCTTTCCTACTCCGTTAATGTATTGTATCCTTTGAATGCTGCTGGAAGGCATAGTGATGTCTGCACTTGTTGCACTGTGAGGTCATATTTGGGCCATCACTGGAAATGGGCTGGAACACAATTTAGCCATGAGCCCCTGTAGAACGTGCTGGACTTGGCTAACTACGGCAGTGACATAACTAAAATGCATGGGGCCTCCCAGCGTAACGTTAATGTCCCCCCCCCCCCCTCCAATGTTCCCACCCATTCCCTTGCCTCCCTTTGATGCCCTTTCACGGCCTTGGGGCTCATCTCACAAGTTTCATAAAACAAGTGTGGCCATTGTGATTTTTACACCCATAACAAGTGCAGCCACAAAAACTCCTGATCTTAACATGAACCTGAGATGTTTCACTAACGCTAATTTATATTTACCTTGGGCTTCCTCTAGCCCCATAAGTACCATGACCTCCCTCGCCGGCGTCCTCGGCCCCTCTGTTACGCCAATAGGACTCCTAGTAATCCGGTCAGTCGCATCCAGTCGAGGGCTTCTGTGCATGTGTGGCTCAGCCACGGCGCACCCCTTGTTGCGCTCCCGTCCCCTGGAGCATTCTGCACATGCACAGTAGTGCTGCACAGGCCCAGAGCTCTCCAGGGTACAGGAGCGCAAAGGGGCCCGCACATGGCCAAGCCACGCTTACGCAGAAGCCCTCAAATGCCGCCGACTGACCGGATTCCCGGGAGTAGTACCACTAGAATGGAGGGGCTGAAGAGCACGGAGAGGGAAGACTCGGTGCTTATGGGGCTGGAGAAATGTCTTTTTTTTTCAACCCAAATAACTATGTAACTATGTATCAAAAGAAAAGGTTGTTGGTATTTGGGGCCCCCCACAGCTCTGGGCCCCCTGCAATAGCAGGGGCTGCTTCCCCCTAGTTATGCCCCTGAACTAGGGGTTTCACAGCCTGCTTGGGGCTGATAAGACATCTTTTCTTACTTATCTATCCATATGTATTTCTCAAATAAGTCTCAAAGTACTACTGCGGATGCCCATTTCCAGAAAGCCGGGTATCTTGCAATTATATTAGTTGCCATCTTCTTATTTATATGACCCTATTAAATTTACTTGTAAGTTAGTAATGGTGGCTAGAAAACCTTACACTAGTTCGCTACTCCACATTGTCTCAGATCCTCTAAGCCTTTAGGGCTGCTTTACACTAAAAAAATCACCAATAACATAGCAAATAGGCTATTTAGCTATATAGAATTCTCTTTCCTGTGCATTCTGGGAGACCAGGTTTATTTTATACTGACTTCAGAACCCTAAGTAAACTACCATTCGGCAAAGCTTCACCTGACAGGACTAACAATGTGTTCACCTGTGCTAAACTTCGAAATGTAAATCGGTGAGCCGAAAGATTTTACAGTGGGCAAACACTGACTAAATAGTTAATAAATTAATATTGTAAACAATAAACAATTGTATTCATTGTGTTATTTTTACTACAGTTCCTCTTTAACACGTCATTCAAAAAACAATTTGGACCCTTCTTGAAGAAACTTTTGTAACATTTTAATAATGAAATCTTAGCAAAACTCTACAGATGAGCTTAAAGTAAAGCCAATGATTCCGACCCCTGTATTAAAATACAGAACACTCATTTTACTTTCTAAACTTCAGCAGTCTTCTATTTCTCTTTATAAAATAATCATGGAGGTATATATTTTTGACAATATTGTCTTTCAAATGGATTCCCTTTGAATTTATGCAGCACAGTCATGCAGTAAATAGGTTTTTCTGCTAGGATCAAATTCTGTAAGTGGAGCTTTAGACCAGAATGAATATTAAAACGTTCTTTGTCAACAATATGATTTAATAATACCTGTCATGGTAAATTAATTTATCTTCGAGCTTCCCGTCTGAACATGTGGCAGTGTATTGTGCGTGTTTATGTGCCTATTCTTTGCAGTATTATAGCTCGATTGAGCACTTAGGTGATCATGTCACACTTGAAGAACAATATTGGCTTACATTTGGCATAAGTATTGTCAATTCTGCAGCTGTTTTCTATAATCTCCGACGAATGAGGGAAACGTATGTGATTTATTCTGTCCTAGTCCATGAAATATTCGGTTTCTGCCTCTCCATGGCAATGAAAACATTGCACTGACAGACGGCGAGGAGAGATTGGTATCTTTTTTTTTTTTTTTACTTATTTTGAGTTTCTGTGTGTTCCTTTACTCTGGCTTCCAGCATGGTGGCTCAGTGGATAGCTTTGCAGTGCTGTGTCCCTGGTTTGAATTCCAGCCAGGGCACTTATCTGCATGGAGTTTGTATGTTCTCCCTGTGTCTGTATGGGTTTCCTCTAAACACTCCATTTTCCTCCCACATCCCAAAACATACAGATAAGTTAGGTGGCTCCCCCCTAAAATTGGCCCTAGACTACAATAGGCATATGACTATGGTAGGGATTAGATTGTGAGCCCCTCTGAGGGCCAGTTAGTGACTAGACTATTTACTCTGTAAAGCATTGCAAAAGATGTTGGCGCTATATAAATACTAAATAATAATAGCTGCAGTGGCTTTGCTAGCCCCAAAGACCAGTGGCACCTGCCCCGGATCTATTCTGGTTGGTCCTGGATGTCCCCCAGGCAGAATCAGCTGTGGTGCTTTAATGGCGGGCCTGCTGGGAGCTGTGGTTCATCAATCAGGGGTATGCTGGGTGCTGTGGGGCCTCAATGGGAGGCCCATGGGAGCATGGGACGGAGTCGCCTAGTAGGTCAGGGAATGTTATGGGGAGGACTGCCAAACAACCTGGCATAAGGCCAGCCCACCCAGCAGAAAGCCAGGCCAACCAGAACAGAAGCAATGTAACTCTTCCTCGTTATGTTTAGGTGACACTACCTATTTAGGTGGTATGTAGAGATGGCCCGAACCTCCGATTTTAGGTTTGCGAACCTCCGCAAAAGTTCGCGAACCGCCATAGACTTCAATGGGTAGGCGAACTTGAAAAATTTGAAAAAATTATGCTGGCCAGAAAAGTGATGGAAAAGATGTTTCAAGGCATCTAACACCTGGAGGGAGACATGGTTGAGTGGGATAGACGTCAAAAGTCCAGGATTTTTTTTAGTTTTCACGCAAAGCAGTGTTTTAAGGGCAGAAATCACATTCAATGCTAAATTGCAGGCCTAAACTACTGCATGTGTATACATCAATCAGGGAGTGTAACTCTTCCTCCCTCCCGACCTCCCTCACTCCCTTCCTCCCTCCCTTCCTCCCTCCTCCCTCCTCCCTTTCTCCCTCCTCCCTCCTCCCTTGGATTGGCAGATAATAATCCTAAAATCTCACGATTCTTGATTCGTTCAATAGAACGGGAATCACAGTACAATCGCCCCCAACTGCGTTTGCAATTAATCGAAAACGCAACAGCTGCAGTGTGAATGTATCCATAGGGATACATTGCAGGCAGCAGCGCTTTGCTGATCTCCAGCGATCAGCAAAGTGCGAAATAATCGCCCCGATGTGAACCAGCCCTCACGGTGCACAAAATGGTTCTAGCATAAAAGTCCTGATTTGTTCTCCTTTAAATGCACTCTTTACACCGCGCTTCAGTATGTTTCAGTTTAAGCAAAAACATTTGCATTTTTTGTAATAACAATGGTGAAGAGAAAACTTTAACTACTTTCGGTAATCGCTAATGGAAGTGAGTGTTTTATTGGATCTTGCCTCTTTTAGTAGTTACTGAAACCTCTCTTTGCTAGCAATAGACAGAAAATAACTTTATCTGGTCTTCTTGACAGGCGTCCAGCGCTTCTCCATTCTCCAGCGAAGATAAATGAAGTCCATTTTATTTTCTTTAGCATTTTGACAGTGAGGAGTTGTCCCTGGCATTTGGGCTGCCCTATTGCCCTATACTGAGGGAAGAATTGGATTGGTTGCTGCAGGGCAGCAAAAATGTTGGAAGGCATTTTATATTTTTTAAGAATCATAAATGAACATTTTTTGTAAAAGATGCCTCAGAGGGAAAGTAACATTTAAAGCCGAATTCCACGCAGACAAATAAACTTTGACTTAAAGTACTTGCCAAAGATTTGTAAAGCTGAATACTCACCTCACGACACTGGAAGCTGGATCCCAGTGACGTCCCCCGCCGACGAGCGTTCCACGATCCATCTTCCTGCCGGTGGGCATATGCAATGGCACACGACGGGCGGGAACGAGCAAGCAATCGCACTACTTTGTGTGGGAGTTGTCGGGGATCTTAATTATCTGATCCGCCAGGACGGTTGTTGTTGCCGCTTGGAGCCAAACGTTGTTTGCATAATTGCACGTCTGTACCCTTGTTGTGAGATTGTGGAAATGATTGCTCATCAAAAAATCACTGTTTGTCGGAAAAATTGCATAGTGGGTACGAGCCTCTATTAAGATAGCCCTGCCACCCAGAATAACTAGCTCTGTGGCTAAAGGGGGAATCACATACAGTTTTCCTGCATGCAGAAACGTCCCAGGAGTCATAGCCTATGTTAATCAATGGGCTGGCTCACATTACTACGGTTCCTGCATGCATGGAAAAAACGTAGCTACATACACTTCTTTTGCATACCCTGTTTGATTACCATTGCCTACAGTCAGCTGCTGTCAGCTGACTCCTTACTGCTGTGCGCATAAAATGCCCATTATAACCAGGGCCAGTTTCCACGAATTTGTGTGACCCCCTCCCTGAGAGTTTACATGTTTTCCTTGGCACCCAGTTGACCTGGTGTTCAGATGCTAGCACTGCAGTCACATTCACACCTGATTTCCTGTCCCCAGTACCACTAGAGTTTATACTAAAGCCCAGAGGGTGCTTAGAAGCAAGTGCTGTAAAAACCGTGCAGGAAAGTTAGGTGCAGCTGGCGCCACCATAATTATGACTGTAGCAGAGCTCAGTGACTAATTTGGGCGCCGTTAGAAGATGGAGCACAAATCACTACAAGAACACTGTAATTCGGCGGCCAGAAATAGCTGGAAGCCGAATAACGTATTTCCTCCTCTATCCATGGTGGCCTGGAGGGGGAATAGTAATTAACGCCGCCGGGATTTGTGCAGGAGCAGGGTAAGCCGTTTATTGGCTTTCCCCTGCACCAAAATCTCCTGGCAGCCATGTTATAGGTACGCACTTAAGTCACAGAAAGGGGAAATGATGGAAAGTCTCCTGAATGGGTTAACAGCCAGCACTGAAAGCTTTTAAGAAGTTCTAAACAGTTTCTCACTCCATCCGAAATAAACATCATATTTAGAAGCACCAGTCTATGCGGTTATTCACACCATGTAATTTCAGAGGGGGTGCTGATAAGTTCCCGGCCTTGTGCTGAAAGAAGTCAGAGCAATGAAATGATACATTTATAAACATATTAGTGCCCCCCCCCCCCCCCCCCTCCAGACTGATGTACTTGGTACATCTCAGTTGCAGCTTTTCTAAACTGATAAAATTGATGTCTCTTGGTTGGGCCTCAAACCAGCAATCAGCAGCATGTTTGACGTCAGAAATGTCCTCAAAATGTTGTCCCTCCTATGCTCAGCCCTGGCAAAAGTTTTCAGTATTAGTGATCTATTTGGCACTAGGACTTATAGTAGAGTGGCTAGACAGAATCCTTGAATACGTGAATGCACTAAGCAGCAGAGTGGTATAACTGTCCTTGAATACATAGCCATGAAAGAGCTAAACGTGTTGTTTTGTATTTTAATGTACATCTATTGTATTAAAAAATATTGATGCATGTAAAATTCTCAGGTGCATATGTCCATTGACCAGCAGCAAGGAAGGAAGACCCAGTACTGTTTTGAATGTGTGAATATAGCCTTTTAATCTGTTTTAACACCATCATCGAAAGCTGTACCTGCTTCTGGATCTACCGGCAATGATGACCTGCTGATCTTTTTGGATTAAAAAGCTATATTTACACATTTAAGACTGTGCTGGGTCTTCCTTCCTTGCTACAAGTTTTTGTCCCGGGGTCTAGGGACAACGACCCACAGCATGTCGAAGCTGCATGGGGTGGGTGCTGCCTACTTCCCTTTGGCATTTAGTCCATCAACCAAGCACTGCTTTTGATCTCAGCAAAAAAACATTAACTAGCTGATTGGCTGACAGTTGATTTGGTGGGAGCTGCTATGAACAGCAGGGAGAGGACCCGAACATGTTAGGCATTGGAGAGGGCAGGTATGTGTTATGCTGCCCATACACGGTACAATAAAATATTTGAGTTTCCTGTTTATTTGACCAAAACGATCAAATCGTATGAAAGTTGAAAATATTCTTTGTTTTTAGATCCAGAAGAACGAACGAATATTCAGTTTTTTCAATAAAAATCCGATCAGACATGTTGGAAAAATCTTTATATAATAATAATAATAATAATCGAACTAAATGATCTAATTGAAAAAAATGAAAAAATTGTACCATGTATGGGCACCTTTAGGCATCGGAGAGTAGAGGTTAGTGTTAGTTATCAGAGAGGAGAGGGGAGTGTTATGGTGCCAATACATGGTACAATTTTTTTTTCTCTAATTTTGATTAGATAATTTGATTTGATTATTCTGTTAGAATGAATGTACTTGTTTTTCCAAAATGTCCGATCAGATTTTTATTGAAAAAAACCCAGGATAATCGTTTTGTTTTTCTTGATTAAAAAAAAACGAAATTTTTTTGACTTTCATTCGATTCAATTGTTTTGGTCAAATAAATGGGAAAATTTAACGTTTTTTTTGTACTGTGTATGGGTGCCATTAGATATCAAAGAGGAGAAGGGGAGGGTAGTGTTAGATATCAGAGTGGAGAAGGGGAGGGTAGTGTTAGATATCAGAGAGGAGAAGGGGAGGGTAGTGTTAGATATCAGAGAGGAGAAGGGGAGGGTAGTGTTAGATATCAGAGAGGAGAAGGGGAGGGTAGTGTTAGATATCAGAGAGGAGAAGGGGAGGGTAGTGTTAAGCTATGCACCTTATGCGATTTTCCTGACGATTTTCCAGATGACTGATGATTTTTAGAGTGCCAAGTGGCCGTTTCTGCAATATTACAACGTGGGTACTCTCACATGACCACGTGAACGTCGCTTAGCATCTCACTGCAATAACGACCGTCATATCAGATCGCTAAGATCCCAGACAACTCCCGGGCAAAGTACCACGATCACTTGAAATCTCGTTCACTCCCGACGGGTAGCGTGAATACCTGCCGGTAGGAAGAAACATTGCTTGACGACCGTCGTCAAGGGGACGTCGTAAGACCCATCAAGCGGTGAGTATGGGGCTTAAAATATCAGAGAGAAAAGGGAAAATTAGTCCTCTTGCACAGGACAGATGGAAAACATGGAGAAATGCACCCTATACAGTATGTATTTAGAGAGTTAAGTCTGATGAAAGAAATGTTTGTCTTTAAAGGACATTATACTGTTGCTTGTTTTTTTTAGCGCAGAGAGGAAGGTCTGAGTTCAGGTCCACTTTAAAGAGGGACCCTGTAGAGGCTGCCCAGTGTACCCACCTTCAGCGCCTGCTTAGTACGCTTTTATTTCCAAAGGTCGCTGGTAATGGGTATATTTCCTTCATTAAGCATTGCTGCCTTTACCAGCCTGTACCTTTGTACTAGATTGTTCATTTTTTGATTCTCAGAGCAAAAATCCTTTTTATACTTGTAATAAAATGCAGTTTTATGAGCAATAATTAATAGCTCACGGCGTGTATGAATTCCCTCTTTCTCAGAACTGGCATACATAACAGACATCCTTGTGAGTCTGAGGTAAATCTTTTGTGTTCTCTTTCATAGTGCGCTCAGCACCACACAGCCGTATCCTTTATGCGGGGCCTCTATTTTGATATTAAGCATCCGTAAGCTTCGTGAAATTTGAAAAATGTGCTTTAGCTTCACAGACTTTCATTGACCCTTTAATGATGATCTCTTTTTCTGCAGGCTATTTCTGTAAAGTGATCATTAATCTTCTACATATTAATTTCATGCATTTCCTAATTCACATCTTTGATAACCAGCCCCGTTTTTCCCCTTCCTCCCCCTGTGTGAGAGTGCCCGGGGCGCAGCCGTGCCCATGTGACTTTTAAAGATAACAATTTTAGAATATCTCAAGGTTGTGTGGAGTCCCTGCAGTCATAGAGTTGCAGCTGCAAATCAATTTGTCTTGTAATGTACGGACTTCATTATGGTATAATTCCATCGCTTGTAATAAGGAATGGGGAAAGTAACATGGAAACTTCAATGTGAAAATGTTCATTGTCTTTCAGTAGTTAATAGAAAATAAGTAATACCAGGGCACTGGCCACCATTTCATTTGTCACACACCATGCTGTGATGGGCAATGTGTATTGCCAGATGTGGTCCTCACTTTTACTGAAGCACACACACGGACATAGTTGCGAGTTGATCTTGGATTGGATTGCCCTCTGATTTTAGATGATCTTGAATTGAATGGTAACACAGTTCGGTTGAGAAGACACCTGTCCATCAATGCTTGAAAGAACAAAGAGAAATTGAGAGCCCAATATGGTGTAGTATTGTTGAGTTGGTTGTGGTTTAAAGCAAAATATTTAGATATACTCACAAACATGAGTTACCCATAGGCAACCACTTCACAGAGGCGCTCACTTCTGCATTTAGACCCATTGAGTTATACTCCTGTTTGCCTGATGAAGCGGGACCACACCTGCGAAACGCATTGCACTAAGTGGAGTTAAATAAAATATTTGTATTGATATATTGTGACTCAATTGAGTTTTTGTAATAAATGTGGAGGAGGCAGCTGCGGGCGGACTGGCGTCCTCCGCAGCTGCCTCCATTCCTCTGACCAGCATGTCACTTGTGCCTCTGGCGTCTAGCACGCCGAGGACGGGTTTGTCAGCCGCACATAGGGTTGCATTGTCGCGCACGCGCGCACAGACAGGAC
Source organism: Hyperolius riggenbachi (assembly GCF_040937935.1). NCBI lineage: Eukaryota > Metazoa > Chordata > Amphibia > Anura > Hyperoliidae > Hyperolius > Hyperolius riggenbachi. The sequence goes on along the minus strand of NC_090649.1, from coordinate 427,471,732 downwards.
CTTTTTGCGGGGAGGAGGCGCGTCAGCTGACCAGCTGGTCGGCTGACGTCAGGGGAGACCTTTGCCGCTCCTCATTGGCTCAGAAGAGTGGGCATGCCAATTGGGTCTCCTCTGCTTCTTAAGCCTCTCGGCTTCACTTACAAACTGTCTGCTGTTGCGAATACATCCGTGTTAGCGCTCAGACCTTAGATAGATCCGGTGTGCTTTGATCCGGGAGGAAAGCGGGGATTTCACACTAGATAGGAATTATTGTATTACTCTGTATTGATGTGTATGACTGGCTTGCCTCTGACCTCTCTCTCGTTTACTGACTCTGTACTTGAGCCCATCTGATCCTGTTGCCGACTTTGCCTGTATAACCACCTTCCTATTGCTATCGGATTCTGTACTGTCACTACCTGTCTGTTGCTGACCCAGCCTGTCTGACCTCGCTTCCTCACCAGAGAGCCCTGATCTCTGGTGAGGGCCTCTGTCCTGATAGTACCCACCAGCTCCTCTGGTGAGGTATAGCTGAACATATCAAGTACTACTGTTGGACCAAGCACTATACATAGTATCCAATCTGTGTGTTGCTATACTTGTATTATTGGTGATTCTGCAGATCACTACATAGCCAGGTGTAGTGTCTGGATTATTAGTGATCCTGCAGATCACTCAATAACCAACATCTGTTTTGCTGACACCAATCGTTACAGTTTTATATTTTCGAAGGAGGTAAGTCCACCTAAACATCCCCCTCTTTTAGACGGTTTTTAAACGTTTTTATTCTACTCTGGCGCCTCTGTACACCAAGCCTTGCTGAAAAAGAAAAAAAAAAACCTGTCCAAGTTCAACCAGAAGAAAAAAAAACAAACAAAAACACTGTCCCGAACCCCCACAAATCCCAGTTGATCCAGGTGAAGATGAAACACCTTACAAGGCCTGGGCCAATTAGCCAGAAAAGGTAAAAAATCCTTCCTGACTCCAGATGGCTGTCAGCTAAATCTCTGGATCAACTCTCCGTGGATGCCCTTTAATGCAAGGAAATCACCCAAGCCCTCTTTAAATGCAGATATAGAGTTTGCCATAGCGATTTCCTGAAGTGAGAGATTCCAGATTTCAACCACTCTCACTGTGAAGGACTCCTTTGTAAATGGATGGCAAAATGCTATAGTGTGCGCCTCAGACAAGTAATTTGTAGTTCGTTTCTGAGCGCCAAAATTACCTGCTTCACCCTTGACAGGTCTCACCTTAGTATAAGATGACTTGACAGCAGTAAGCGCAGAGTCCCACACTTTGCAGCCGGGGAAAATTGGTACTGCTCCAGCTCTCCACAGGGGATCCAACCTTCAGTGACCGAGGCTGCAGCATCAGCTGATATGTAGCCAGTATGCTACCCTGCATAGAGAGCTACTTTAGCCACATATTGTAGGATCACTGGAAAATCTTGGTATTGCAAACTATACTCCTTAAAGGATACCACAGTCGAAAAAAAAGTTTGCAGCAGTGTGTGGGGGGTTAAAATTACATACCGTTAGCCAGTCTTGCCCCCTCTGTCTGCCGCCGTTAGTCTCCTATAAGTCCCGGTGCCCAGCGACTTGATTGACCCCCCACCCGGACATACTGCGCCCTGTGCGCGCAGTATGTCCTCCCCTCTTCACTTCTGGCCGGCGCATAGCGTTCGGCTCAGAAGCACGTTCATTCCTCTGCCTCCTCTGCGCTGCACGTGTGCTCCATTACACTTAGCATCACATGCTAATCATGTCTATCTCATCATGTCACATGTCACCTCGTGAGTCCTTTAAATCAACTCCAGGCTTTTTATCTGCTTAATTGATGATTAAATAATGAAGGATCAAACATGAAAAAATACTGAGAGTTGGCTCTTGGGTGCATGAAAAGGATAAAAAACTTTATTAATATAAATCACATATATCACATATCATATATATAAATATCCCATAAACCCAAAAAAACCCCAAAATAACCCAATAAAAGAACTCCTCACAAAAACCACCAACACCATAGGGGCTGCAGTCCCCTAGATGAAAATCAGAACCTGCACCGGATGATGGATGTGGTACCACTGTTGGTAACGAAGTTAAAGGGTCGTGCAATTCAACCCCAACATGTAATGGGCAATGAAAAGCATACAGGTGCAAACAGAGCACGTTGATAATTGGCCTGGAATGTAGAATGGACACGAGAAGGCAAAACCATGTATAATGCTGGCATCAATGAGCAAGGTTTGAAGCAGATGAATGGCCTATAGGCAAGCTGATGGCATGCAAATATGGTTGAAACAAACTGATGGCATGCAAAGCACATATATATAGGCATGCAGTCCCTCAATCGCAGGGTGTAAGTTGGCATGTAGTCCCTCAATCACGGGGTGTAAGCTGATATAAGGCAAAAGGTCTTCACAGAATATGGGCACATGTAATAGATGGTGAAAACAGTCCCCCAATCGCAGGGCATGTGCAACTAATCATGGCAAATGGATGCATAGAGCAATGTCCCTTTATAGTTACCAGGCTTGAGATGAAGCGGTCCGGAAAGCAATGTAGGTGTAAGCTTGCAAATTCCTTGTACTGCCAGAAGGCTGACCCAAATAGTCCAAATGTTAGTATATGAAGGTTGGTCCAAATTGGTGCAGGTTCCAGAAGGTGTGGAGGAGAGGAGACGCTGTCAGGAAGAGCCTGACATGTTTCGCCGCACCTGGCGGCCTTATCAAAGGCAGACAGCGTTGGTATGTATATGGACGCCAATGGCATTTAAGACATTTTGTTAACTGCAATACTGTGGGTGTTATCTACCTATTGTACTGCAGATGTGGATGTTTTTACGTTGGAAAAACATCAAGAGCTTTCAAGGAAAGGATTAAAAATCATGTGGGGGATGTTGCTAATTGCAACTTTAAATCCCCAATTTCTAGACATGTTCATCTGGAGCATAGAGGGGACCCTAGCTTTATTAGATTCATAGGCTTGGATAGGGTCCATGCCCACCCTAGAGGTGGCGACATCGATAAAGCCCTTTTACAGCTAGAGTCCCGCTGGATTTTCGATCTCAAGGCCACTGAACCCAAGGGTTTAAACGACAGTATTAATTATCGGGTGTTTTTGCCCAGCTAGTTTGTCAAGATCATTTTTTGAGTACCTGGAGCTGTTTTGAGTGACTTTGTTCTTGCTCCATCATTCTGTGTCACTTTTCTTTTTCTTCTTCTTTCTCCCCTTTCCTTTCTCTCCCCCCTCTTTATTATTATTTTTCGTCCTTTCCTCTTCTTCTCTTTCTTTTCTTTCCTCCTTGTGTTTCTGTTTCCCCATCCCCATTTTTCTCCCTCCTTCCCTTCCCTTTCCATTTCTCTACATTTTTCTGTCTTTTTCCCTCCTGGCTTTTTTGCTCCTGTGCACGCCGAGTGACATCCTTAAGGGTCTCCTCATGTGGCCCCGTGATCCTCTCCTGTTGGATTGCTCTCTTCCCATGAGTGGCAAAATTAGTAAGTAATTTTTTGGCCTGTTATATATGTGCGGGTGAGTTTGATCACTCCCACGTAGGTGTTAATACGCCATTATTATATAGGCTGGTCTCTCTCCGCCTCTCTTATGTATATGTACATTTATGGGTTTGGTTAGGATCCGCGTTTTTGGAGATGGTGTCCCTGATTTCATGGTGTTCCCATGTCTATGGCGCGAATCTATACATTACACTACCTATTTCAGGTATTTGTATTTCTTTCTTTTTTGGCTCCCCGCGTCCTGTCACTTACCATTTCAGGCGATGGGGGAGGGTTTTGTTGTTGTTGTTTTTATTTCTACTTTAATATGCATTTTTTATGCGTTTTGCATACTGTGTGCGGCGGCGCTGTCTGTGGCCACTTTGCGCTCCACTCCTCCATTGTCCCCATTGGGCGGCCCTTTCACCGACGTCAGCCGCCGGCGCCATTTGACGCCGTCCTGTGATGTCGTTTGGTGGAGCGCATCTGCGCTCCATGTGCCGGCTGCCCGCACGCCCACTCCTCTGTGGGCGTGAGGTGATGATGCATGCGACTGGGGGCGTGGTGGGATGGGCCGCGCAGCCGCCTTCAGTATTTATGGACGCCGTTATGGCGTCCATATACATACCAACGCTGTCTGCCTTTGATAAGGCCGCCAGGTGCGGCGAAACATGTCAGGCTCTTCCTGACAGCGTCTCCTCTCCTCCACACCTTCTGGAACCTGCACCAATTTGGACCAACCTTCATATACTAACATTTGGACTATTTGGGTCAGCCTTCTGGCAGTACAAGGAATTTGCAAGCTTACACCTACATTGCTTTCCGGACCGCTTCATCTCAAGCCTGGTAACTATAAAGGGACATTGCTCTATGCATCCATTTGCCATGATTAGTTGCACATGCCCTGCGATTGGGGGACTGTTTTCACCATCTATTACATGTGCCCATATTCTGTGAAGACCTTTTGCCTTATATCAGCTTACACCCCGTGATTGAGGGACTACATGCCAACTTACACCCTGCGATTGAGGGACTGCATGCCTATATATATGTGCTTTGCATGCCATCAGTTTGTTTCAACCATATTTGCATGCCATCAGCTTGCCTATAGGCCATTCATCTGCTTCAAACCTTGCTCATTGATGCCAGCATTATACATGGTTTTGCCTTCTCGTGTCCATTCTACATTCCAGGCCAATTATCAACGTGCTCTGTTTGCACCTGTATGCTTTTCATTGCCCATTACATGTTGGGGTTGAATTGCACGACCCTTTAACTTCGTTACCAACAGTGGTACCACATCCATCATCCGGTGCAGGTTCTGATTTTCATCTAGGGGACTGCAGCCCCTATGGTGTTGGTGGTTTTTGTGAGGAGTTCTTTTATTGGGTTATTTTGGGTTTTTTTGGGTTTATGGGATATTTATATATATGATATGTGATATATGTGATTTATATTAATAAAGTTTTTTATCCTTTTCATGCACCCAAGAGCCAACTCTCAGTATTTTTTCATGTTTGATATTTAGTTACGTTGGCATGTGCATGATAGGGATATATATTTATGTTTATATACTATGTTACCACTACTTCTACTTTAGGGTAGAGATCATTATTTTCCCAATTGACGCTGCCCTACAGCTTTGAGGCATTTTTTACATAAATAATGAAGGAATTTCCCACACATGTCCAGAACATCGATTTTGATATGGAAATTGCTGCTTCTGACGCAGGTTTGAAGTCAATTGTCCAATTTCTTTTTTGTCTCTTAACGAAGAGCTGTAATTTCTAAGACCTTCTTCCAAATTAAACAGGGAGGCTGCGCCTCATCTCCATATTTATAAAACTGTAATTTGAATGTTTATGTAAACAGGTAAAATAACAAAAGTTTTGTGAACGGCCAAATATTTCTGGACCTAACTGTATGTACAGTAGATGGAAAGGGAAGAAATGGGTAAAATGGCACCTTTAAAGACTTGCAGATAATGAGCACTCATTCCTTTTGAAGTCTGCACATTTGATGCCTGTACATATGAAATCATTAGCTTAGTGTTTTATCCGTATACAGTGTCTTTGATCAGGATTTGTGTATAGTTTGTACCTCATCACTGCAGCCTTCATCTGTGGATATGTTAACAAGATTTAAATCTCAGAAAGGTTGCTTTAAAAAAAACTTTTGTCCGCAGTTAAAAGTTATAATTTTCCCAATATTTTTTGGATTTTGTTTTTTTTTCTTCACAAAATTGTATAAACCTTTTTTTACTTATCTGAACCGAGTTTAAAAGTTTGTAGAAAGCTCTGTAGGACTCTGAAGTTTTGTCTTGTGGATGCTTTAATTATTACTGCACCACAGCAGGTAGATTGAGCACCAATACATACCTGATGTTTTTGAAGGCATTCAGTGAAAAGTGTGTTTTGTACACCATGCGGGATACGATGTTAAAGAGAACCGGAGATGATTACTGATGCTCCCCGCTGCTCCTACGTCCAGTTCTTCATTAGTTTCAGTTCTGTGACCTTTGGGGTCACGATGCTGCAGGTGCAGCTCTGCGCTCTCCTGCGAGAGCACAAAGCACTGTTTGGCATGGAGGGGATGGGGGAGAGACGGGAACAAACAGTGGTGAGCCAGTAAAAAAGCTCTGATAGGCGGGGAAGGGGCTTTACGCAGGAGTCCCTCTCCTGCAAGGGACACCCTTCCCCATTAGTTTGCCAAGTTGCTTGTTGGGAGATTTGCGGGAGGGCATCTAACGGGGGCAGGGGGACTGAGAGCAGCAGGGGGGCACACACAGGCATGTCCTTCAGATGGGAACTTGCCCTTAAAATGGGAACATGCCTCTGTGTCCTTTTTTACATTTAAAATTGCCTCTGGTACACTTTAACTCCGCAGTGGGAGAATTGCTTACAAATTTCTTTGTGTTTTAACATGACAATGGTCCTAATCCAATTCACTTTTTCTTCTAGTTGATAGTTTTCCATCTTCTGTTTAAAATACTCTTTGAGCACACTATAATTCGAAAAGTAGGTGAAAAGGTACTGTCAAAATTATTCTGAGTATTTTTTTGCTTGCTGTAGGCTTAAAAGGCATTTTATTGACATTCATATTTACACCAGGTTAAAACCCCTTCCTGACCGCCTAATGCCAATAGCCGTCAGGAAGGTGGCATCCCCAGGACCACCTAACGCCAAAAGGCGTCAAGATCGGTGGGCGTGGAGTAGCGCGCGCACATGTGTGATCGTTCCCTGCCATGACACGAAGCGGAGCTCTGTGTTCAGCCTGCTAGCCGCGATCGCGTCTGACAGGCTGTGTAACAGTTGAAAACAGGTGTTATTTACATGTACAGTGATGCGATCTCCTGCAGTGCTGTACAGGCAGGGCCGGAGCTACCATAGGAAAAAATGGGAAATTGCCCCAGGGCCCCAGAGCTTGTAGGGGCCCCCAAAGTTTCCCTCCCCATCTTAACTGTTGCTCCCCAGGGACTCTGCAGAGTCTGTTAAGTTGGGAGGTGATTTGGGGAGGGTCAGCAGCCAGCTTAGGGGCCCAGGAGGGAAATTTGGCTGCAACAAAGGCCTCTAATGACGCTTTTTGGTCGGGGAGGGGGGGACTGTTGGGGGTCCCCAGGCTAATTTTGCCCTAGGGCCCAATTGTTACTTGAACCGGCCCTGTGTACAGGGACAGCTCTGTCACTGAGCTGTCCCCTTGATTGGCCCAAAAGATGATCACCTCTCATAGGCTGAAACCTATGAAAGCCGATCACACTTATTGGCTCTCCAGGGGGAGGGAGGATGGGTAGGAAAATATAAAGAAAAATGATTTTTTTATTTAAAAAAAACACAATAAAATGAATTTAATAAAAAATAAACAAAGCAGCAGCAATCAGATTCCACCAACAGAAAGCTCTGTTGGTGGCAAGAAAAGGGATCAAAATTAATTTGGGTGCTAAGTAGTATGGCTCTGCAGTGAGCGTTTAAAGCTGCAAAGCACTGAATTGTAAAAAATAGCCTTGTCACTAGGGGGTGTAAGCCTGTGGTCCTCAACTGGTTAAAATATACACATAGAATTGTAGCATGCTTTATGTATCCTCAGAGAGCCATGGTCCATTCATGATGTGAGGTGTCCTTGTCCTTCACATGGATGCAGGGCGAAAGGCCAAATAATGGCTCTAACTTGACTTTTATCCCTTCCCTTCAGAACACCCAAGCAGCTCAGGATGACCCAAAACTACTAGGAAAGTATAGGGGACTAAAGGAGACCAAAAAGCCCTACTACTAAAAAGCAATGAAAAAACAGAAGGTATTTGCAATAAAACAGCTTTAAGTGAGAGATTGTGGTCTCCCACAATGCATCACTACGGAATATGCAAATTCTCTCTTTATGCCCCTGAAGCCAGGCTTAAATCCAAAACTGCTTGTGTATAGCAAGCCTATAGCTTATAATATTTACAGACTCACAGTAACCAAAGACACAGACATACTTTTTTGACTATTGGTCCTCCTCAGTGCATGACAGAGATTGATATTGCTCTATGGGATAGGGCTTGGACCAGTACAACAGAATATCCAGGCAGCTTGGGGTGACCCAAAATCACTAAGAAAGTTTAGGGGACTTAGAGACCGAAAAGCGCTCCTACTAAAAAGCCCTTTCCTTCTAAATCTTTCTAGCAGAAGGTTAAGCCTGGTGGAGAAAGTTGTAATTGGATTCCATAAAGTTGAGTCATGTTGCACAACCCTTCCAAAGCACATAGCAACATCTGAGCGGCCTTGCAGCCATCTTGGATTCAAAGCTTGATTCAATTGTTCATCTCATTAGGGTAGAAAATCAGATTTTATGATGGTCTAAATGAAGGCTCTGTACAAAGTTCATGGACCATACATACTGTACAAAGTTCATGGACCAAGTCAGCCTGGTGTTCAACCCAAAACTCACAATTGGGTGAACCCATTTATTAAATCTCTCTTTTAAATGGGGTGAATTTGCTGCATTGTGGTATTATAGATAATCAAGGACATTGCCTCATCTTTTTGACATATACTGCTCCTTCATGTTTGACATTTTTTCGAGATAAACTCATGGTTCTTTGGCTGTAAACCAGAGCATATTTTGAGTGACTTCGCCTAACCTTGAACATTGTCTTCCTACTATTTACATGCTTGTAATTCCACCACTCATAATGAGATTCCTTTATCTTTACGGAGCTGGATGCAATAATCATAATGTGCTCTTTTTATAGCTTAACGTTCCGGAATAAAAAAAAGGGTTTGGCATGCGAGGATATTTTAGTGTGGTTCTGCACACTTCTACCATCTGCTGACATGCTGTACCAGCCTCTTAGGAAGGATTTGTTTTGCGTCCCTCCACATACACAACAGCACCAGAAGATCAGTAATTAGATGCTGTTTATATGCAGCGTGAATTAAGTATATAATGGAGGGGGGGAAATAAGAGGATAAAAAAATCATTTACAACTTGAGGTCTGGAGTGTAACTAGTTTAATTAACATGTTTCTGGTGGTAAAACAAATCAGTCCTGAGAAAATCATTGAATCAAACAGAATGAGTCTGTGTCAGAAAAAAACAATTTCCGCTTCCAAGTTTTCTTTTCTTTGGAAAAATTACATATTTTCAACACTGTACTTTATTTGTATCATTAATTTGTATTGACATTGGTATGAATAGCCTGACCTACTAAACCCAGATGATGTCTGTAGCTGGCCTCTGACTTTTACCGTTAAATGAAGACTTATTTAGGGTAGATCGGTTGCTAAATGCTACCATGAGCATTTTCTTTATAAATATATTGTCATGTCATGACTAAGTACCAGTGTATCCAGAAACATGTCAATTTTACCTGTCTATTGGATGTAATTTGTATTTTGATGATGGAAAACCAGTTGCCCTTAGTCTATCCCGGTAAAAACAAGGAACACCAAGAGCCCCAATAGTGTATTATGTACTGGTAAATGGTTACTAGATAGAGTAAATATTAATACTCACAAACCAGGGTTATCATTAGGCAACCACTGTAAAAGCAGTTGGGGAGATTTTCCCCACTCAGTAATAAGAAGTCGCTCTCTGAAGATGAGAAAAAGGGGTTCAACCCTCCACCCAGGGTGGACTCAATATTATGCAGGAGAACAGAGGCGCCAAGAGGATAAAAGGAAGCTAAATGAGCTTAAAAACCAAATTCTTGGTAAATAGGGGAGGTAGTGGTGGACTTACCACCTCCAAGTAGACACACGACGACTGTAGTAGGTAGTAGGTGCTTCCTTTTATCCTCTTGGCGCCTTAGTCTATCCTGGCATTGAGTGGATGTCTTTAGTTTCTGAACTTGGCCTGTCCTGATCCAGCTCTGCTTAATTAGTTGTCTAATTTTTGGGTTTGAACATACCGCCAAGCACTACCACCAAGTACTGCGCTTGCTTCATTCTCTGTATGGCAGTATGGTACATTATGTGTGGTTAGTGTTGGTGGTAGTGCTTGGTTGCAATGACGCAACAGTGAATTGTTGGTTTTGCTACGGTAGATAAAGCAGTGGATTTTTTTGAGCGGATAAGATGTCTGAAGCCAATAAAGGTTTGTAAACACCTTCAATTACTGTTGCCTGTAGCACAATCCTAAGGTTCACTGCAGGCAGCACATTTGTCATGCAGACCCATCGCTCAGGTGTAGCTGCAGCCTCACTTCCATGGTCAGCCGCAAAGGCCTAGGCCTTTGTGGCTTTTCCAGAAATTTGGATTTCAGTCACTTGTCTGAAAGGGTCTTTAAAAGATAACTCAGAAGTGTGAGGAATATGGAGGCTGCCATATTAATTTTCTTTTAAACTATACCAATTGCCTGGCAGTCCTTCTGATCTCTTTGGCTGCAGCCCTTTCTGAATCGTACGCCTGAAGTCAGAGCATCTGATTTGCGTGCTTGTTCAGGGTGTCAAGCTTGGCTGGTCAATGACTATAGGTTAGGCTGTATGCCCAAATGACTGACCTATAGCCCAGCTCGTAACACCTGCACAAACGTCTACCTAGCACAAAACTACAATAACCCTGCAGGTAGATGTAGCATACAGACTGACAGATAGTATCCACCAAACAGAACCAATAAAAATAATACAAAGCACAGTATCACAAATAATATTGTTCCCTGAGGCCTGAAGGAATAGGCAATCCAGATGAGTCAGATGACTGTAAGCAGAAGTAATGGTATGCAGATCAGGCACTTTAGACATAACATGCTCAGTACTAGCCAGATATCAGTGCAGGCAGTGTTCTTGCAAGTCCTTATCCAGGCAGAGGTCGATCCAGGCGGCACTCAGAGTCCAGGTACAATAGCAGAGTCGGCAACAGGTGATCAGATAGAGCCTGGTCAGGAAACGAGCAGAGTCGACAACGGGTAATCCAATTGAGCGTGATCGGGAGACGGCAGAGTCGGCACCAGGGAATCAATCTAATGTAAGTGTGGTCAAGATACAAAGCAAAATCTGCAACAGGAGTCAAACGGTTTTGTGAGCGCATACCCAGCGACAAGCCAAAAGCTAATGCTATCACGTGCGATGTCTGGGGGCGCTCACCAAGCTTAAAGAGACTCCGTAACAAACATTGCATCCTGTTTTTTATCATCCTGCAAGTTCCAAAAGCTATTCTAATATGTTCTGGCTTACTGCAGCACTTTCTACTATCACAGTCTCTGTAATAAATCAATGTATCTTTCCCCTGTCAGACTTGTCGGCCTGTGTCTGGAAGGCTGCCAAGTTCTTCAGTGTTGTGGTTCTGCTATGAACTCCCCCTTCCAGGCCCCTCTATGCACACTGCCTGTGTATTGTTTAGATTAGGGCAGCTTCTCTCGTCTCTCTTATCTTTTACAAGCTGGATAAATCGTCCTCTGAGCTGGCTGGGCTTTCACATACTGAGGAATTACAGACAAGGGCAAAGCTGTTTGCAGGAAGAAATGAGCAGCCTGAAACTTCAGTGCATGAGAACTGCAGGGGGAAAGAAACACACAAATGATCTCTTGAGATTCAAAAGGAAGGGTGTATACAGCCTGCTTGTGTATGGATGTATTTTCTATGTGTGGACATACTGTACATCAACCTACTTCCTGTTTTGGTGGCCATTTTGTTTGTTTATAAACAAACTTTTTAAAACTGTTTTTAACCACTGTTAATGCGACGAGGAGCGGCGAAATTGTGACAGAGGGTAATAGGAGATGTCCCCTAACGCACTGGTATGTTTACTTTTGTGCGATTTTAACAATACAGATTCTCTTTAAATACAAGGACTAACCAATCAGAGCCAAACAGAATTGAAAACAACCGATAAGGGCCCAGCGTATCAACACACACACACACACACACACACACACACACACACACACACACACACACACACACACACACACACACACACACACACACACACACACACACACACACACACACACACACACACACACACACACACACACACACACACACACACACACACACACACACACACACACACACACACACACACACACACACACACACACACACACACACACACACACACACACACACACACACACACACACACACACTTACTGTTTACAGCGGCAGAGAGTGTACTGAGAGCGCGTCCGCCGCCTATCCAATGAGAGCTGAGCGCCAGGCTGCGCTCCAGTGACACAGTGGGAGACATGGCAGCGCTTTCAAACAACCTCATACCTGAAGGATTTAACTGCAATGGTGAGCAGAGCTCCAGAAACTGGACTAAATTACACACCCAGCATACACTGCAGGCAAAGAGTGACGCTCCAGTGACGTCAGCAGTCTGCCGAGACCCGGAAGCTTGCGCCTCAGCCCGGGTCTCCGCGTTCCCCCACCATGCAGGCCCCGATGATCTTACACAGGGTCTATGGCTAAAAGTATTTGAGGCAGAGGATTAACAGGGCAGCCAGGCTATTTACATTGTTTGGAAGGAAATGTATATGAAAGCCTCCATCACCCTCTCACTTCAGGTACCCTTTAATCCATGAAGTAGCTATGACAAATCCTGTATCTGCTTGTGCGAGGCTTGAATGATTTTCTTCCGCTGGATGTCATCCAGAGCTATAATTACTATGTACAAGATCATAATACAATAATACGTTCATGGAAATTTTTTTACCCTTTTGACTTTTTCCTTCACCTGAGTTAAGGCTCAAGAGGTTAAACTTGATGGACTTGTGTCTTTCTTTTTTTTTGTTTCTTTTTTGTTCAACCTAGATAACTATGTAACTATGTAATTACTTAGCACTGGATTAAAATGATGCTCTAGAATTCCATCTAACACCTTTAATTTGCTCGGTGATGTGTGTGATCAGAATAATGTGAATTTAATTTGTCTGTGAGTTCCGATTGTGTGGTTTTTTTAGGTGTATGCAGATAGCATATTTAGTTGTTTCTTTAAGAACTTTATTTAGGCTGTGTTCCCTCTAGAGTACAGTGATCACAGAAGTAATCTTTTTATGTTGCAGTAGTATTCTTCCTAGCTCTATTTAGCTCACGTAACATGATTGAGCTTGCCACAGTTGGCTCAGGAAGTATCATGTTGTCCACTTGGTGAGGAGGTGTGGTAATTCTTTTTGACACAGTGATAAATGTCTGGGTGCAAGTTCATTTGGCATATCTTTCAGTATGCACTCTTGCCTCTGGGGCACGCTTGTCTTGGGAGCCATTATGAATAGAACGAACACCATGACAACTCTCATTATTCACATGTATCTATCATTCCCAAACATTACCATCTGATCTAACAGTCATCATCTTTATCATCATCAACATCAATGCTGTCCATAAGGAAGTGTGGATAGGGAAGGATTAAAAATAGGTACCAAAATCCCTCATAATCAGCATCTACAGATGTCAGATGTGCAAGGAAAGATATGATGCTCGCTGACATAGGATTACAAGCATTAAATGTAATTTATACATTCATTTATTAAAATATACACCACACACCCTGGCATTTAAGTGGCCAGAGGCTCATTTAATAGGATTTAAAGAGTACCTGAGCCAAAGTACACAAAGCTGGATACTTAACGAAGGAGGGGGAAGCCTCAGGATCCTATTGAGGTTTACCTCCCAGCTGTGTTGTCCCCCATTGCTGAGTGCAGCCCCCCCAGAAGATTAGCTCTTCTTCCTCCAGCGTGGCCGCGCAATAGCTAGCCAGCCGACCCGTGCATGCACAGTAAGCTGGAGCCGCACGCTCCGTGCTACTGAGCACACGGGGTCGCGCGGCTACTGTGCAGACCCGCTTTTAGAAGAGCTGCGCAGCCTCGATGTAAAGGAGGGGGGACGCTCTGCAACGGGGGGCTTTACAGTGAGGGAAGCCTTGCTAGGATCCTGATAGTATCCCTCTATTAACCTCCTTAGCGGTATCCCCGAGTCAGGCTCGGGCCGGAAATCTGCAGCTCAGCAGTAACCCCTAGCTGGATCCATGGGAGGTCTGCAATGTACAGGGCTGCCGCAGAGCTATCTGGCAATATGATTTTAATGTAATGGACATGGGAGGACACATACCAGTGGGACAGGGGAGAGCTGTGCAGCGAGACAAGCAGCTACACAGATTTTCAATTACTTTTATGCTGAAATTGATTGAAAATCTGTGTACAGTGTGTGGGCAGCCATTAGATCCCCCTCTGATCAGAGAAGGATCTATCTTATGGTCGTTCTGGTGGCTATCTATTGGTGCATATGACCTGATCCCCTTGGGTGACATGGCTGGGCCAGGCTGTACACATGCGTGTCAGCCATGTAGCTGATGACACGCTGTGTTGCTGACAATACGCTGTGTTGCTATGCGGGGGGGGGGGGTGCCTGATGTCATGCTGTGGGCGAGGGACCGTCATGAACAATGGAATTGTCGGGAGAAAGGCATAATTGGCGGTGAGTAGATCCACCCAACAGTTTTCTCATGGCTTGGGGGTCGTCTGTCTACCATACATAGACTTATAGGTGGATGGCCCACTTAGAGACACTGAAGCAAAAAAAAAATTGTGATGATTTGTATGTGCAGTACAGCTAAGAAATAAAACATTATAACATTACAGCTAAGAAATAAAACATTATAACATTACAGCTAAGAAATAAAACATTATAACATTACAGCTAAGAAATAAAACATTATAACATTACAGCTAAGAAATAAAACAAACGGCTAAAGAAACTTCAGTTGTTATCTATGCAAAAGAGCCATTGAGCTCCAGGACTTTCAAAGTCGCAGAGAGCTCAGTCTTCTGAAGCTTATTATCTCAAGTGTCTGGCACTGTATTGTTTGTTTTTCTGCAGAGGACCGTTCTAAAATTCACTAGCCTGCTCTATAAAATAATTTAGAATGCTGAGTAGTGTGTAAACTGCAAATATAACTGAATGATGCATTGTTACAAAAATATGAGAATATGAAAATAAAAATATGAGAATATTTTCTTTGTTACTAATGTTCTACTAATTATCCGTACTACACAACCAATTCATTATATCACAAACATTTTTTTCACTTCAGTGTCTCTTTAAGTACCTATAAAATGACTGCCACAAAAAATGTTAACTAGTTGTCTAACAATTGTTAAATCCTTTTGAATTTGTATTTACTTATTTCACTATCCAATAACATAGATTGTTCTTGCTAAAACCTGTAGTAAGAGTAATAGAGATACCGGTTGCTCAAATTGAATCTCCAGCAGTGATGCTCGGATGGAGGTCGTGATCATGACTTGCCTTGAGACCAATGTTCAGCTATCCGCCACGGGTAGTTGTCGCCGTGGATCAATTTTCATTCACTAAAACTCGCTTCGGCAGACCGTGAATGAACACAATCACGCTCGTGAACAACGCGCAGAACTTCTAGTTAGGTCGTGAATAGCGGAAGTAGGCGGAACTGACTTCCCTGGGCCAATCAGAGGCCCCCAGCCAGGCCCTAGCAACCAGTCACAGGAGGGGAGGCTGTGCTCAGGACGCCCTGGAATTCCTGTCCTGCCCCCCTTCCAGTGTCCTCTCCGAGAGATGCTTCAGTGCGGCCGGTGGCGTGGTCACCGAGAAGCGCTCTCGGGCTCTCCCACGCCTCTATGGACAAACTCACCTTCCTGAAAATCAACCAGGCTTGGGTGGAAGGTGAGTTCCTGGCCCCTATTGTCGGACACAGGGGGACATGAAGTGGCTGCTGCAATGTGTTAACCATGCCTTTCTAAAGAAAGTTACAACCTGCCTACTTTTGTTCATTTTTCGGCTGTGGTATTACCAGTGAGTTGCCATGGTCCTTCTGTGCTGCCGAACTGACCGTCCGCTTTGTCCTGCTGACTCAGTCTGCTGTTATGTCATTGCTAATCGCTGCAAATAAAACTCAAAAAAATGACAAAAACCTCTCTGGGTCTTTTTGGCGTCAGCCACTCATCCTCCTCCAGTAGTACCATCACCACCATGTGCCATTGGGACTCACCTTCACCTCTGTGATTGCTTAACGTGTATTTCCCTGTTTAAAACCACTTATTACCCATTAATAGCCCCATTTAAAGTGTTGATTTCACTTTAAAATCCATTTTCTCAAAAACAGAAAATTATTGTTGGAATTTTTTTTTGTTTAAGTTTTAGCCCCTTATCACCTTGATAATCCATGCAATTTAGGGGATTGTTGCATGTATGGGGGCTTTGCTATTAACGTTAAAAGAAAATCCGGATCCGGCCGTGATTGCCTCATTTACGACCGAAAATCGGCGTCGTGGCGTGGACGTATTTCATAGTACGGAACCAATCACGCCGGAGACAGATTTTTTTTTCTTCACAAGGGCCATGGTTGACGAATTTGTGGATCGAGATATCCGAGCATCCCTAATCTCCAGGAACCAAAAAGACCAAAGCACGAAAGATGACCAGATGCCAAAAAGCATAGTATGTAAGTACAGAACTGATCGCACTGCACATAGTGGATACAAGCGCATCTAGTTTTCACAGCGGCTCCTTGTTCAGAGACCGCACTTAGCACTAGGAACAATGAACACAATTCTTTTTATGTTGACAGCAGTCATGGTCATTTTATTTAGTGCCATTAATGTCTGTAGCACTGTAAAGAATAGGAATTCATTGACTTTAATGGAACAGACAGTCTGCATTGTTGGCTAATATTTCAAAGCAAGGTAATAAAACCCAACTCAAACTTGCCAGTCTGTTTTTTTGTTGTTTTTTTTTACTCAGAAAGCCCAATGGCTGGCTTCTAATGTAATTCAGATATATTGACAGGTAACGTATCATACTGATGTGATTGAAAATAAATATATTTTGTTGTTGAACATTATTAGGGTTTGAGCATGTGTGTATGTTAGATAAAAATGCATCCAGTACATTTCAAGAATGTACATTTCTGAAAGGCTCCTCAATAGCAATTTAGCACATTTTGCTATTAGTGAATGATTTGAAAAAGCTTGCAAAAATTATGCATGTATTTTGCATATTTTGGGTGTGCTTTGAATGAGTTATACTATGCATAAAGCGTACATAAAGCCTAAAACAACTGTATATAATAAAAATGAAAAATAAAATTGTAGAGTCCCTTTAAAGTAATTACCTGTAGTCAGGGCCGGCCTTAGGTTTCACATCGCGCTGAGCGTAACCAGAATTTGGTGCCCCCCTCCATTCATTCTCTTTGTGCGTGCGCGCGCACACACACACACACACACACACACACACACACACACACACACACACACACACACACACACACACACACACACACACACACACACACACACACACACACACACACACACACACACACACACACACACAAGATCCCCTTTAGTGTATATAGGCAGATCCCCCCTTTAGTGAATATAAGTATATTCCCCCCCTTTAGTGTATATAGGCAGATGCCCTCCCCCCTTTTAGTGTATATAGGCAGATCCCCCTTTAGTGTATATGTAAGCAGATCCCCTTTTAGTGTATATAGGCATATCCCCCCCCCCTCCTTTAGTGTAGGAATGCAGATCCCCACTTTAGTGTATATAGGCAGATCCCTTTTGGTGTATATAGGGAACCCCCCCCCCCCCCCTTTAGTGTATATAGGCAGATCTCCCTTTACTATACATAGGCAGGTCCCCTTTTAATGTTGTATATAGGCAGATTCCCTTTTAATGTATATAAGCAGATCCCCCCCCCCCTTAGACTAGAGGGGGATCTGCCTATATACACTAAGGGGGGGGGGGATCTGCCTATATACATTAAAAGGGAATCTGCCTATATACAACATTAAAAGGGGACCTGCCTATGTATAGTAAAGGGAGATCTGCCTATATACACTAAAGGGGGGAGGGTTGCCTATATACACCAAAAGGGATCTGCCTATATACACTAAAGGAGGGATCTGCCTATATATACTAAAAGGGGGTAGATCTGCCTATATACACTGAAGAGGGGGATCTGCTTATATACATTAAAAAGGAATCTGCCTACATAGACTAGAGGGGGATCTGCCTATATACACTATGTAGGCAGATTCCCTTTTAATGTATATAAGCAGATCCCAGTCTTCAGTGTATATAGGCAGATCTACCCCCTTTTAGTATATATAGGCAGATACCTCCTTTAGTGTATATAGGCCGATCCCTTTTGGTGTATATAGGCAGATCCCCCCCACCCTTTAGTATATATAAACTGATCCCCTTTTAGTGTATATAGCTAGGCAGATAGTGTATAGTATACAAGCAGATCCCCCTTTAGCGTCTATAGGCACCACCCCCCTACTTCCCCAACCGGGAAGCAGTTGGGGAATCTTACTTTTCTGCTTGTAGCTGGGGACAGGAAATGGCCAGGAGTGACAAGCAGGTCTCTCTTTGATTAGTGTGCAGTGCAGACATCGCCTGTGAGCGAGGGGTGGTGCTACTGGGACACACAGCTCACACAGACTCAGCAAGAGGCAGCAGCAGATTCCTGTAGTCTTAACCCCCAGCAGCACCAGGGGGCGGTGCTAACACTCGCAGCAACCACAGACTGACCCGGAGCCCACAGCCAGCAGGTAGAAATGCGGCCAGGGCCAGTTGAATGCACATCACTTGTGCCCCCCTGGAAGCCGGCACCCTGAGCGACCGATCCGGTTGCCCAGGTCAAAGGCTGGCCATGCCTGTAGTGATGGTCATGTCTAGGAGAGCTCATGGAGAAACCCATTCTTTAGCACATGATCATGACTAGCAAATCAGAGGCTTACAGACCAATCTTCTGACCAAATTGATGATGACATAATTACTTTTAAGCAATACTACCTAGCTATCCTGCTGATCCTCTGCCTCTGATACTTTTATCCATAGACCCTGAACAAGCATGCAGCAAATAAAGTGTTTCTTACATTATTGTCAGATCTGACAAGATTAGCCACCTGCTTGGTTCTGGTGTTATTCAAACACTAACACAGCCAAATAGATCAGCAGGGCTGCCAGGCAACTGGCATGGTTTAAAAGGAAATAAGTATGGCAGCCTCTATGTTCTTCTCACTTCAGTTGTCCTTTAAGAAAAAAAATGGCTTATGGATAACTTCTAGGAAATTCTTAGTATTTTTTATCAGTGGCCATTTAGGGTAATGTTACTGGTCATTTGATGAACTTGTCTTGATTAGCATGAAGTTATATACCCACGTCGCATTTATCCTAATGATTTTTTGAGCATTGAGTGGTCTTTTCCTCACTATCGTGGCGTGGGTACAGGCTCATGACCATGGGAATGTTGCTTAGTGCTGAGTCTCAATAACGCCACGGCGGATCGGACCAATAAGATCCCCGACGACTCCCGAGCAAAGTACCGCAATCGCTTGAAGTCTCGTTTGCTCCCGACATGTGACGTCCTGTGTACCCGCCGGCAGGAAGAGGCGTCGCTAATGACCTATCTCCGAGGAAGCAGACCTATGTGCGGAACACGGGAGATTCACGCAGCCGCAGACTGTGTGTTTTGTCAGCTCCTTACTCTGTGGGTAAGCAGACTTTACTATGCATCATTTTTTTCTTCTCTTTGCAGGTTGGTGTTTTGAATCTTCTAGATCTCTGTGATGCGTGTGACCCATGTGTTATAGCTAACTGGGTCCCTTGCTATATTTTTGTGGCATACCATACCTGGCAAATAGGTTTTTTTTTGTAATATTTGACACACTATTTCTATCTGCAGTTGTCCACAGGCTCAAGCTCATTGTATCTATTCTTGTATTGAGTCATTGTGACCACCACTTTATGAATTCATGAGACTATACTGTATATATTATTGAGACCCCTGTCCACACTGTTGTTTTTAATTGTTTTTACTTTTTTGGGGGGATATGTCCCTAATAAACTTTAAACTATATTTGGACATTCTATTGTTCTGATAGTCATTTATTACTATATGGATGGCTTTTCTTTTGTATATTTATGGTTGGTTCACATCCATGGCGCTCTGTATTTTGCTCTATACCTTTAATTGTCATCACCGCCTTCAAGGGGACGTCGCAGGACCCATTGGGTGCTGAGTACGGAGCTTTAAACCGGCTACACACTGACCAAAAATGATCTGATTCCAATCTAGATCAATGCTGCTGGATTAAAATTAACTTTACAGATGAAAGATTATTATTCTGTAGATTCCATTTGATCATATTGCAGGAGAAACCTGATTCTAATATATAGAACCCAACGGAGTACGTTATTTTCTACTGAATGTATACCTGTCGTCTTACACCAATTTAAATCCAGATCCCCATCAATGTTGTTAACCAAATTAACTGAAAGTTACCAGTTGAATAAAGCTGGCCATACACCAGGCGACTTGGCGGCTGATCGACCATCTGATTCGATAATTATCGAAATGTATGAAAATCGATGCCACCAAGAACATGCCTGATCGACGATGCAACCAATTTCAGGCAGAAATTGGTAGCATGTGTCAGTCAGACATGTAGAGTTGAGGAGCGGCACACCTTTCCGTATCAGATTGCGTGCATAACCAAGGATATAAAGCAGTATCCCAGAACTTCAAGTCATCAAAAGGATTGGTTAGCACACCAGCTTCTCGTTTTATTCTTCAATCATGTGTCAAAACACCAAATGACAATTGTTGCGGGTCCACATAGGGTCCCCTTCTTCAGAACAGTGTTCTGAAGAAGGGGACTCTGTGGCCCCAAAACAATTGTCATTTGGTGTTTTGACATATGATTGAAACAAGAAGCTGGTGTGCTAACCAATCCTTTTAATGGCATGTGCCAGTCAGACATACCGCAAGTTGTAGGGTTGACTTGTTTGATTAGGTGCGTGGCAGTAATGGTAAGCGATATCGGGACAAGTGATGGAACCCCGGTGCTGTCCCTCCTAATGTAAAATGTTTCACCTGCCCGGTGCAGTGTACTTTACCTGTCCATGTCTGCTGCTGGCTCTGTCTTCATACACGCATCCCACGTGGGTGCCATTGTTACATACTGTAGGTGCGTGTGCTATGTCACACATGCGCCCATGTATAGCGCAGTTTGAGGCAAGGCGGGGCAGGAAGTGTCACAGGGATGATTCCCGAGAGATTTCATGCTGATCAGGAATCGGCCTGTGGTTTATGGGCAGCGAACAGATCTCTTTCCGATCAGATTTGATCAGAGAGGGATCTGCCTCTTGGTCGATCTGCCCATACATCTTCTGAGGTATGAGCCTCTTTAGATGGTTGACATGCCAAAAGCATACATATAACTAAGCTAACTGGCTTCCCTCCTAAATTGGCCCTAGACTACAATGGTCATATGATTATGGTAAGGATTAGATTGTGAGCTCCTTTGAGAAACAGATATAACTGACAATATACACTCAGTAAATTGCTGCAGAAGATGTCAACCACTGGCGTAACAATAGGGCCTGCAGCCCCTGCTCCCTCTGGGAAGCACAGGCCCGCTCGGGGCCGTTTTGTGGGGGCTGGAGGGGACACAGCATGAGGGGAAAGCCATGGCCACATTCGGCGGGGAGGGGGGACGTTCCGGGCAGCAGCGGGCAGCAGACAGATACATACCTTCAGTGCGCTCCAGCATACGTTCCTCTCGCTAGTCTCTGACGCGACTTCCTGTATAACAGGAAGTCGCGTCAGAGACTAGAGAGAGATAGGAACGCACGCTGGAGCGCACGGAAGGTATGTATCTGTCTGCTGCCTGCCGTTGCCCGGACTCTAATTTAAAGTGGAGAGGAGCGCAGAGGGGAGAGCCCCGAGGTGAGTGAGGAGGGGAACGTCCCCCCTCCCCGCCGAATGTGGCCATGGCTTTCCCCTCATGCTGGAGGGGGGGACGTTCCGGGCAGCAGCGGGCAGCAGCGGGCAGCAGACAGATACATACCTTCCGTGCGCTCCAGCATACGTTCCTCTCGCTAGTCTCTGACGCGACTTCCTGTATAACAGGAAGTCGCGTCAGAGACTAGAGAGAGATAGGAACGCACGCTGGAGCGCACGGAAGGTATGTATCTGTCTGCTGCCTGCCGTTTCCCGGACTCTAATTTAAAGTGGAGAGGAGCGCAGAGGGGAGAGCCCCGAGGTGAGGGAGGAGGGGAACGTCCCCCTTCCCCGCCGAATGTGGCCACGGCCTCGGGGGGGGGGGGGGATCCCGCTCAGAAATTCTGCAGGGGGGCACGGTGGGGCCTAGTTTCGCCCCTGATGTCAATGCTATATAAATTCATAAAAATAATCTAGTCTGCCAGCCTAGTTCTGTCTTGCTGCGTATTATTGCTTTTAGTCGGGGACTTTTATCTCTTTGTTGAACACTGTTACTTGAGAGCACAACTTGTTGATGTTCTTCCTACTTTTCACATTTATAATTCTATCTTAGTTTGTTGCTTAGTGATTCTAGCTTATTATTACTAAATTAGCATCATTTACACAACAGTCTTTGTTTTTAGCACCTGAGCAAATAAAGGAGAAAATAATTAGTTGTTTAGCTATGCCTCTAGATTTCTGCATTCCAAGGTTATTTCCATTGTTTAGCTAGAATTATACATTTATACATTCCTGTCTTTAACCAATTAAAGATCAGTGAACACTCCCCATTAGTCACAGTTTTAAATGCAAGACTATCAGACCTCTATTTGTTTATGCAGCCCAGGGAAAGAAATTGCACTGATTTGCCGTGGAGACACAGAGTGTCAAAATCCAGATTCCTTCTGGACAACTTACTCCCACAATGAATCTTCTAACAGAAAGCAAATGGCATCTGCGCAGGTCGAGTTTCAAAGAAAACAGAGAAAGCAATAAACTCTTGTATCGAATGGCTACTGTAACTAGTGTCTGTCCCGGCACTTGACCCCGGTTTAGGATGAAGCTCCTATAACATTTTACAGCCTAGGACAGGTTTGTACATCAGCACTCCAACCTCATAAATAAATGTAAACAATATAAAGTTAAAGTTACAGCTGGGTTACATTTGAAGATGCAGTATAGTCCATAGACCTGCTGTGTGTTAACTTTTTCTTGCTTAAATAAAAAAAAAAAAATACATGAACTTTTATATGTGATCATCTAATTGCAATAAAGTGAAGAAGTGTAACCTCTAGCCAATATAAAGTACAGCCTAGTCCCAACTCTGTTTATTGGCAACTGTAGGATGGCTGGATAGTGTAATGGTCTTCCTGTTCAGTAAGCGAGTAAAGGCCCATACACACGGTATACATTTGTCTGTATTGTGAGGCAGCGACAAACAGACAAGAGACAACCGCATATTTATAGCAGAGACAATTCAAGTTCGTAACAGTTTTACACACGTGACAACAGAAAGAGCAGTGTTCTCCCCAGAATTTTTTCCCAGCCGGGTGGCATGAAATAGTAGCCGGGTGGCATAAAAAAGTAGCCGGGTGGGGCGAGTTGAAAATGCAGGGAAACTGTGCTTACAGCATAGGAGGAGGTAAGGAGGTGAGCCGATGACAGCCGGGTGGTCACCAAATCTAGCCGGGTGGAGCACCCGCCTAAAAGAGCCTGGGGAGACCACTGAAGAGTAAAGACACGATGGAAACTGTCTGCCACAGACTACGTTTTGTAGTAGTAGTACTATGGTGGCGACTCTGCTGTCTGTGGAAGACTTTCATACACACGACAGGACACCAACAGACTAAGCGACGGTTTGTGAGACAAAAGTCACAAGATATAGGCAATATAGAGGAGGCAGAGAGTGACAGCCTGGATGTAAACAGCCTGCTAGCGACACGCTGCATGTCGTTAGCACAGCGTTTTTTTTGGGGGGTGGATTGGGGAGGCCAGCAGAGTGCGGGGGGGGGGGGCTTGGGGGGGCATGGTATAGTAACAGAGGCTGGTGATAGTATGCACAACCAGCCTCTGTGTCCTAATAGCATTCTTAAAACCCACCTTGGGTTCTCTTTTAAAGAAATCCTGTAACGAAAAAAAAACCTCCCCTGGGGAGTACTGGCGATCTGACAGGTTCTGGACTAGTCCATGTTTTCATTGGACATTCTCTGCTATGCTCAGTTTAACTGCCAAAAAAGTGTGGTGTATACCTAGCATTAGGCTACAGCTATGTAGCTTTTGAAGCCCCAAGTATCGTGCTAGGTACACACGATGCATTTTTTCAGACAATTTCCTGTTTGATCGATTTCATTTTTTGCTTTATTCTCTTATCTTTTCTTATAAATTTCCATTCACTTCTAGGAGAAATCAAGCGGTAAAATGATCTAAAGTGATATCGGACATGACGGAAATTATCTATCGAACGCATCTATCGAATACAAAAACATATCGTGTGTACCTAGCATCTGTTACAAAACATTATTAGATTCAATAATTTCAAGTCTCTTTGACAACATTAATATTTAACAAAGTGCTATGTGGATGGCTACAGCTGCGCTTAAAAAAAAATAAAAAAAAAAATTAGTCTACTATCCACTAAAGCAGCTGTGAGTTGCTGATTAGTGCTAAATTGATAACGCAGGCTGCCTTGTCAATCACTTTATTAGATTTTATTGTGAATCACATTCAATTATGTTTGTTTAACAATAACAAGTTGTTAATTCTGAAAATAAAATGGCACATTGACACATGGGACCCCAACATCCGAAACAGTCCACAAAACTCCAGAGTGCCACCACTTGTGCCATTTAGATTGACTGTGCATTATCTTTAAACTCCAAGGCGGAGAACTTTACATTTTAGCCTCCATATAAATCTTAATTATGAAGGCAATGGGAGATATGAGGTTTACGGATGATACATGGTAATCTCATCAGTGTCAATTAGTGTGTTTACACCAGCTGAGATAATGAGCTTAACATAATGCACAGTGGCATTCAATACACAATTACATCCATAAATTCATAGCATGCAACTTTCTGATTCACTGAAGAGTGACACTCAAAATTACAGATATATACATGCAGACCCTAAGGCTGCTTTCCCACCAGGACGTTGCGTTTTAGGGGACGTTATGGTCTCATAACGTGCCCCTAACGCAACGCCTGGTGGTGTTGGATGTGGACGCCAGAGTGAGCCACGTTGTGCAGCTCACTCTGGCGTCCGTGATGCGTACTTTGTGACGCATGCAGCATCACGTGGTCCCGCCAGCCAATCGCCGCACAAAGCGGGCGCTCCAGGAAGTAAACACTGCACGTCACAAAGTGCAGTGAATATTAATTAGCCATGTGCCTGGCCGCTCTCCCCTCCTCCCCAACATTACTGAGCATGTGCAGGCAGTCTAACGCGGCTTAGCCGCCTATGACGTACTGCATGCAGTACTTTCTCTTGACGTCTAGCGTTACAATGTTATGCAACGTGGGCACTGTGAACAGCCCATTGATTTTTCATTACTGTGCGGTGGGCTTCGTTACAGGCTGTTTTAACGTGCGCCTGTAACGTCCCACTGTGAAAGCAGCCTGAAGGTAGCCATACATCTATAGATTTGGCGGCCCATCGACCATCCATTTCGATAATTTTCATCAAATTAAAATCGGTGCTGCTAAAAGCATGCCCAATCAACAATCTGGCCTATTTCAGGCCGAAGTTGGTCGCATGTATCGATCAGAGATGCTGAAAAATCACGAGCTGATGTGCTTGATCTCGTGCATGGCGGTAATGACATACGTTAATTGCGAACGACAAATTCGACAAACTCACCTGTTGCCCCCCCTCCCATGTCCATACCTTGAAAAGTAAATAAAACACTTTTATCTGGCTAAGAAAAAACGACGTTGATAAGGTTTTAGTGCTGAAAAAAGAAGTCATTACTTCAGGTGTTATGCAACGGAATGAAGCAGATTTTATCAGACTGTCATGGCTTCTGTTTAGAATTCAGTCCTAAAAATGCAGATCGTAAACTGAAAATAAAAATATGAGACTATACATCGGTAAAGTTGGGATGTTGGCATACAGCAATTTTACCAGTACCAACGTTCAGGGCCGGGCCGAGGCATAGGCTGGAGAGGCTCCAGCCTCAGGGCGCAGTGTAGGAGGGGGCGCATAATTCATTCAGCTGTCATTCCTAATTGTGTTTGAAGCAGAAATAAATAAGAAAAGGGGATACATGGCAGTGACTGCAAGCCAGATAACTAGAGATTGAGGTGTTGGGGGCTCTGGTGCACCTCTGTCTAATAGCAATCAGTGTGCCAGCGGAGGTGGGAGGGATGGGGGGGCGCACTTTGTTGTCTCAGCCTTGGGTGCTGGAGGACCTTGTCCCGGCTCTGCCAACGTTGCAAGAACACTGTCCATTAACCCGTTAACCACCTGTTAACCCAGTTTAACAGATGGTCCTCGTGCAGCGATAGTGCTGGAAAAACCGATGTCCACTGCCTGCTCAGGACAACTTTACTGGCGTATAGTGCATCAGGCTGTCTGCTCTATGTTGCCAATGTTCTAGTTACTGTGGCTTTCCGGCTTAAAACAGAAGGAATTTGCAATAATTAAGCCTTAAGTGAACATCGGTGGTTACCCACAATGCACTGCTAAAATATGCAAATTATCTCTTAATGCCCATGGAGCCAGGCTTGCATCCAGAACCGCTGGTGTATAGCAAGCCTATAGCTTTAAATTTTGCAGAGCCACACCAACCCAATATGCACAATGATTTACCATTAGTAAAATACATATAATTATTGCATACTTTTATATCGCTTTACGGTGAGAGCGATTTAGAGCGATATTTACATTGTTTGGCTATTAAATATTTTTTTTTGGCTTAAGTACTTATTACTGACCAGTGACCACTTAGGCATGGAAGCTGAAGTGTGTATAGTTGGCCTCTGATTTCACTGGCATTCTCTTCTGTTATCACCCAGGACAAATCAAACTACACGTAGCTGGAAAGAAGGATGAATAAACAGCTACAGAGAAGATGGTCTCAAACTACAGCGATTGGCTGATCATGTGATAGAATGTCTGTGTCTGGTCATGTAATTAGCCTCAATGCAATTTAAACCACTTCAAAATTGCAAAATATGTTAGATGTTAAGCTTTGTTTTCTCTAAACAAAATGATCACTTAACTTACAGAGACTATACAGTCTAAAACCAACATGTCAACTCGCCCTCCAGGATCATGCGTACCGACTTTCATTGCTTAACCCCACCTTCTTGTAGACTGCGGCGCTTAGCCTGGCCACCTTGCAGACAAATGCCATGGCACCCTCTGTATCGGAGATACAGAGTGAAACAGAAGTGCCACAGCACCCATCTGTATTAGGCTGAGTAATAATACTCACCTGAAGACATCCAACAATGAGCGTTCCCCGATCCAACTTCCCGACCATTGGAACACGCGACTGCACACGACGGGTGTGAATGAGACTTCAAAAGACGATCATTATCACTGCGCATTGCAGTGCGTCCTTCGCCTAATCGTGCACTCGTAGCCACGTCGCAATATTCTGGAAACGACCACTCATAGAATTGCCAGTCATTGAAAAAATTCACATAATTGAGATGTTAATATAAGCATTTAGAAAAAAAGACCGGGAAAGGCATTATAACTTCATAAGATAACCTAATGATGGTATGCTGATTTTAGACTGTGTAGTCTTTTTAAATTCCCGCCCGATACTTAAAGTGGACCCAAACCAAACATTTTTTTAATTAAAAATATTTAGTTGCACCACTCTGACACATACAAAGATAAATAAACACTCCTTCAAACCTGTGAGCATTTCAGTGCATGCTTTTCACCCTTATCTTTTCATAGCTAGGGTTATACTGGGGGCAGCCATTAGCAATTCCTCCATTGCCGGACACCATCTACTCCCCCAGTTTGCCGGATTTTGTCCCGGCAATTTGAAAGTAAGGGACGGGGTTCCTCCAATAAATGTATTTTATATTTGTCATCATGCAGCTGAAAAAAGGCTGCTATTTATTATTATAATTTAGAAAATAGATTTTATTTCTGAAATTTTGTATTTTTCATTTGGGTCCTTCTTTAATAGAGTGAGGAAAAATTGGAACCATTTAATGTTGTCTTTGTCCCTAATGCAGAGACTTTTCTCTCTTGGTCAATGGAGCAATACAGATTTAGTTCTACTTAAATTTTACAGTCGTAATTCCTAAGCCACAAGTTCCTTGTTAACCCTGCCCTATTTCAAAACCTTAGCGCTAACTAAGTTAGTTCTGAATACCTGCTGTGATACAAATAAATTAGGAATTCAAATTGTGTAGAAAAGGTGAGATTAATTGGAAGCCAATTTCCAGTTACCAGCTAATTGAATCATGACATCAAGACTTGAAAGAGAAAGTCCCTTTAAATTATGTTCTACATTATTGCTTTGTGTTTATGCCTAGTACTATTTTCTCCAGTAATTAGCAGTGATATGGAAATGTCTTCCATGCTCGTTAGCGAGGATCTATGACTTAATATTTTACACATATATCTGGGAAGAAGTGCTCTGAAAATTCTCATCTGTCCATTGTGTATCCAAAGGGGAAAAAATAAGGGAACTTCAACTGGACACCTTTATGTGTTCTAGAAGATGTTTTGTCACTCTTACCAAGCAGCTTCTTCAGTTATCTTACCTACATAGATTTACTCCACTTCATTTTAATTTGAGTAACAATAAAAAAAAATGTGGGTGCCGGCAGCGGTTTGGTAAAATTGGTGCAGCATTGGCTACAATGTTCATTGTGGCTGTAGCGGTGTCCATTGGGGTTATTTGGGCCTGATAATTTGTAGGTGAAGCGGCACAGATATCAGCCGATACTGCTGCAGGGGGATCAGTTAGGGTTGGGCATCAATAGATTGAGGGTTTGTGTGAAAATAGGGTTAAGATTAGCGGTAGCAAAATATTGGTTACAATAACCAGTATTCTACTATACCCATTGCCCAGTGGTAGAATATCTGTAATTTTACCGGTACTCCACTAGCGGCTATCCCTGGCTCTGAGATTAGTGGCGTAGCAATAGGGGATGCAGATGTTGCAACCGCATGAGGGCCCTGTGGCCTCCATCAACCCCAATAATAACTCTGTATTGGTCCTGTCTGCGCTGGTAATAATCACTTCTAGAAATGCTTTGAATAGTAGTATTCATTAACAAACTGTTCCCCCTCCTCTGCTTACATCTCTGATGTTGTTGTTGTCCTTGGAAGGTTTTAGTGCACCATATCAACTGTTATGTATCAAGTGATTGGGGGTAGCCCAATGTAAAACTTGCAATGGGGCCCATAGCTCTTTAGCTACGCCACTGCCAGGCACCTTTTTTTTTACACTTCTGTGCCCATATTTGCCTTGCTAAATATCTGATTCTGCAGCCACCACTGATATCCAATCACCACGGTTCAGATGAATCCCTAGATTGATCCATCAGTGTGCTTCATTACGGCCTGTACACACTGGCTGCTTTGCGCTGCCATTTTTAAATCCCATGCCGATTTTAACCACAAAGCCTTCACAAGAATAAAGCAAATCGGCAGAAGCTGTACACAGTGGTGCTCTGCGATTTTAGAAAATCACAATCAGTGTCTGCAGCGCTTTTTAAGCCCTTGTGTTTTTGAAGCTCAGGAAAAATGCAATGCATGCAATTTTTCATTGCGTTTTTTAGCTAAAAAAAAATCAAGAAACCGGAAAAACTGCATATATTCAGCAGTGATGCACTGGGAGACTTCTCAAGCTCACGCCAAACTGAATTATCGCAAATTCTTTGTTTTAAGAAAGCAAACTTTTGTTTTTCTTAGCATTTTAGTAAGGGGGCTTTTAAGACCATTTTAGCCCCTCACACACTCCAATGAGTTCTGGGTCACCATGAGCTTGCTGGTTAGTCTGTACATCACAAATACACAAAGAGTAGAATTTTGATTAAAAACTGCAATCGCTTTGCGTTTGCGCTTGGTGATTTTCAGTGTGGACAGTGAATAATAATTAATGTTTCAGATGCAAGTGCGGTAGCATCTGTGACTGTAGGGTTGGTTCCGCCGTACTGAATAACACGGGGCCCGACACAGCACTGTTTGTGCAGATCCTGTGGAGACATTTTATATTGTGCTCATTTTTTTTTTATTCCCAAGTTAATGGTAATTGACTGACCTTTGTAAGTAATGCATTGTTGTTAATTCTGCATCTGCCAGTGGAAAAACAAACTAGTGGATTTCATTGGGACTGGGTGAAATAATTAGTGAGATTTATTTTATATCACGGGGAGCAGCTGTAAAATATAGCAGCGGCAAGTTTTCTGTGGCACGTTTTCCTCCTCCAGTCCTGGAGCAAGCTGGTTATTTTACATAGATGTGATTTAAGCTTGTGGGCTAGTATATAATTCTTATGCATTAGAAATATGCTTGCAAGACTGGTAAATCTTTACAGGGAAGTCTTCTAAAGGTGATCTGCTGGGAACCATATTTCAGGCTGGTAAAAGAGGAACCTTCAGCTTTTTCCTTACCTCTGATAGTTTTGTACCTCCTCTGTGGGATGCATTAGAACTTGTTAAAGCAAACCTGTCTTTTTAATGGCAAGCCGTAATTCACTGAGATACAATATTTACCTATGCTGAATAATGCAACAGTATTATTTGCTGACTTAACCCTGTTCCCAGGCTGCACTGATGAGCGCTGTATGCTCGCTGCCATCTTGAGATTAATAGCGGTGGAGAAAGCAAGCTCCCTGCAGGATAGTGCGCTGTAGTTGGCGGTTGTGTGAGCTCACACTTGTCTGCACAGTTTTCTGTGTGCAGGTTTATCCTCATGTATTTTCTGCACACTGTATGCATTTGTATGAGAAGAAACACACAGTGAAAACGCACTTTGCTGCGAGAGGTCAACGTTCAGCGACGGAGCCCAATGAACGAGCATTTCCCGACCCATCCTCCTGCCCGCAGGAATACGTGACTGCACACGACAAACATGAGAGTTGAAACGATTGTGGCACTTTGTGCAGGAGTTGTTGGGGATCTTAAAGGGAACCCTTTAGAGGCCCCAGAAAAAAAGATTCTATACATACCTGGGGCTTCCTCCAGCCCCATACGCACGGATCGCTCCCACGCCACCATCCTCCGCTTCCTGGATCCGCCGGTACCGGGTCCCGTCACTTCCGGTGGACGCGGCCAATTGTCCGCATGAGCAGGGGCTCCCTCTATACCCTTACGCGTGCGGCTGCGCAGTAGGCAGCTGCATGCGTAAGGGTATGTCGGGAGCCCCTGTGATGCGGACAATTGGGCGCGTGCTGCCGCCGACTGGCCGAAACTACGGGACCCGGTACCGCTGGATACAGGAAGCGGAGGACGGCGGCGTGGGATCGATCCGTGCGTATGGGGCTGGAGGAAGCCCCAGGTATGTATAGAATCTTTTTTCTGGGGCCTCTGGTTCCCTTTAAAGATCCGATCCATTGTGTCGGTCGTTATCACCGTCTGTCGCAAAGTGTAGTTTGCCTAATTGCGCTTACGTACCCCTGACGCAAGATCGTGGAAACAATCGCTTGTTGTGCAAAAAATTTAGTTCATGGGGAAAAATCATTTGAAAATCACTACATTTTTACGCAGCTTTAGTTTTATTTCTGCATGCGAAGAAAAATGCATTCAAGTGTGAACTAGCCCATTGCTTATGGTTTCTCAGTATAAATGTATTTTCTTGTGCAACAACACACATGAAGACAAGTGTGAACTCTGTCTGACAGATCCCATTATGTTCTCTGCCTAGAGTCTTGTAGACCAGATAGACTGAACCGGGCTGATATGACCATACAGGGCCGTCGCAGTCAAGAATCTAGTATGTGTACAAATGTCCTATGAAGTGGCTTAAAGGGACTCAGAGCACCTCTTATGGGCATGCCTTTAAGACTCCAACCAGTACTGCAAAGCACTTAAAGATGCACACCTTTCTGTAGCGTGTGCTCTCCTCTTCCATTTGATGCCTGAATCGCCATTGTAGACCAAATAGTTTTCATTCTATTTAAATTTACATATCCCGGCTGCCAACATGGCTATGTTATAACTTCTGGGTCACCCCTGTCTTCTCTGTTAGAGAAGTGCATCACTGAATGAAGCAGGAAGAGGAAGTGACATGCATGGCCATTGCAAGAGGCTCCTCCAGAGGGGTCATAGCACGACTTTGTTGGAAGTTGTTTGCTTAAAGGCATTCCCATAAGAGATGCTCAGAGTCCCTTTAAAGATCTGGCGTGCTGGATCTTTAAGTAATGGCAGGCAACAAGCACATTGTTCCCCTCCTTACCCCACCTGTGGGAAGATACTCCATTGTGCTCCACGATGTCATCCCTCCACCAATTCCCACAGCAACAGTACCTGTCACATGGCTGTGTAGCCACTATTATCCTTTTGTGTCCTCTTTTTCATTAACAGTTGAACTGTGTACTCAACAAGCAGTTACCAGGCAGCAGCAAGCCATTGTGAGAGTGAGTTAGGCATTTCACTGCCTATCAACTGTTCCTGGAAAAGAGGCCTAACTGTCACCCTAGGTATCAAGCCCTGATCCCTACAGGTAACAACTATATTGCATTTGTACACATTTTAGGTTATTGGGAAATGCTGTGGAATGTTTGCCCTCTCTTGCCATACAGGGGTCTACTGTGGCAAAATGTGCCAACCCGTTTGATCCCTATCCCACTAATGTAGGGTTTTGAATTATGAATATGTCCCTTGACCATGAATTCTGTTTTATGTGTGGTTAGGGGGGTTTCAGGAGCATTACTGGTGTGCAGCAGGGTCTTTATAGAGTCCCTTTCTCATCTGAAATAGGTTGGTTTGGAATGATTGAATGATGGGTCCTATTCACACATTTTTCAAAGAGGCACAGTTATTGCGGCAGTGCTCCTTTTCTGGCACAATTTCTTGTCCAAGCAGGTCCAGCTTAAAGGGAACCTTAACTGGTGGGGAAAAAATTCACTTACCTGGGGGCTTTCCCGAGCCTCCTGCAGCCGTCCTGTGCCCGCGCTGGTCCTTCGGTGCCCTCCGGTCTCCTTCCGCGGCTAAGTTTAGTTTTCGGACGACTGCCAGTCGTCCTCGGGCAAAGCGCCCTCTTCTTCCGCATTCCCCGTCGTAAAGAGCCGTAAAGCGTGTCCGCATGACGCATTGTGCGTCATGCGGACGCGCTTTACGGCTCTTTACGACGGGGAATGCGGAAGAAGAGGGCGCTTTAGCCGCGGAGGGAGAACGGAGGGCACCGAAGGACCGGCGCGGGCACAGGACGGCTGCAGGAGGCTCGGGAAAGCCCCCAGGTAAGTGAATTTTTTTTTCCCCACCAGTTAAGGTTCCCTTTAAGGGGTCCATACAGTGGTCGATTTTAGCCATTGGTCAATGGCTGGTTCACCCGTTCTGATCGAATCGGCTAGAAAACGATGCAGCAAAAAGCGTGATGGAACGGCAGATCGATTTCCAGACGATTTTGCTTGATTGGTCCGGACGGAAAATCTGGGTCGATTGGCTGCTGGCAGCAGATCGATGGCCCATAGGGTTGCATTGGATCTAATGGTGCAACATAGCACTTCGATCGATTTTCAATAGATATCATTCTTAAATCTACTGGTATTCTGTTCGTACTGTGTGGCACACATCAGTCAGGTTTGACCTGACAGGCATCTGACAGGAATCTGATGGCCGAATCTGTTGCTAATCTAGAAGTGTATGGCCACCTTTACTGCATAAGCACAGCTCCAATCAGATTTACTTCTACACCCAATACCTCTAAAACTACTAATTATTCTTATATGCAGTTTTTATTCTGATTTTGTGTTTTTGCTTTATATGCTAACATTTGTATTATTATTAAAAGCTAAATCTACTTTTGAACAAGCAAATAGTGACAGCAATCCAGTGGATACATGAATATAAACATTGTGCAGTATGGACAGGGGCGTAGCAATAAGGGTAGCGACTGCATCAGGCCCTTGGGCCAGAGGGGCCCGATGGGCCCTCCATCTACTACAGTATTAGCCCTCTATTGGTCCTGTGCTCATAATAATAATTTATAGATACTTTGAATAGTGCTAATCATTAACAAGCTGCTCCCCATCCCCTTCTTGCACCTCTGACACTGTAGTTGCCATTGGCAGGTTTTGGTGCGCCATATCAATTGTTGTGTACAGAGTGCTTGGGGGGGGGGGGCATTGTAAACTTGCATCGGGGCCCACAGCTCCTTAGCTACGCCTCCGAGTATGGAAGTACAGGGGTGAACAGATAGTGTTTCATGGACCAAATTCTAAATTCACTGTCCCTCTGGTTGCAGCTGGTAGTTAGTTGGGTAAATCAAATGTGACCATGCAATGCTCAAAATAAATAAATAAAAAAGAGAGTAGATGCCACACCACAAAAAGTCTAAGTCTAGGGGTCTGAAGTATGTTGAATATGAAGTGCACAGCTGGAGGCAAAAATAGCTTCACAATGCGTCTTTTGAATTCCAAAGTTGACTCTTAAAGGAAATGCTTATAAATCACATTAATCTCCATGATTGCTTTGAGAATTTACCTTGTTGAGTTATGGATTTAGTTGGGCTTTATTAAACATTTCAAAATCCAGGCTCTTAAAATTTTAGTAACATTTTGCAAATCTGAAGCGAAGTACCGGTTTTAAGTGATTGTCAGCCATGCAGAACAACTGTTATGAAAGACGTGAACATACTATTGCCACAGATGCGGGTGCATGGTCAGATGAGCAGGAAAGACTCCTGCTGCTGGATAATAGAAGTGTTCATCCAATGGTAAACTAACTTTGGCCAACTGCTGTTCCCCTCAAATAAAGCAGGCAAAAGAAATCTAAAGCTAATTACCCACTGGCAGATTACAGCCATATGAATTGGGGATCTCAACCGACGAGAGATTGTTTGGTTCATCTGGCCAAATCGGCAAGCATCGTTTGCGTCGTCTGAAATGAATGTTCGTTTACATGACTGTAGCAAAACCCGCAAAAGTCAAGGTTGGGGTGTCCTCAGTGGATTGGTTGATTGTTCAGACATGACCCATTTACTCACATGGTTAAAAATCTGAACAGTGCAGTAGATTGCTCCATAAAAATTTCATACAATAAAGCTGAATACTCCCCTCACGACAGAGGAAGATGGATCGTAGTGATGTCCCACAACATTTACTCCCAGATCCATCTCGCTGTCAGCGGGTATACACAACGGCACACGACAGGCTCGAATGGTAAGTCAGGCGATGCGGTACTTTGCTCGGGAGTCATTGGGGATCTTAAAGATCCCATCCTCTGTGATAGTCATTATCACCGCTCATCACTAAATGTTGTTTATGTGATCACGTGCCTGTACCCACTCTGCGAGATCACAGAAACAACCATTTGTCTGTCAAAAAATCGCTGGTTGTCGGGAAGATCGTCAGAAAAATCGTGAGGTGGGTACACACCTTAAGTTTTGTGGCAACCGTAATTGGCCTCTGTTATTACTGTGTTGGTCCTGTTCTCCTATCAATCAGAAAGTTCACACACCTTCAGTGGGATCGCTTTTGGTTCTGGACCCAGTAGCAATATAAACCAATAGTCCAAAAGAGGGTCCACACACACACAGGTTCAGAAACCACATATTTATTGTTCCATAACACACACAATAGGCATCTGGTCGTTACAGCCGACGATTGTTTCAGGGTCACACATTTTATCCTATGCCTTGAGAAAAGGAACCCGAAATGATCATCGGCTGTGTCGGTCAGATGTCTATAGTGTGTTTTATTGAACAATAGATACATTGTTCCTGAACCTGTCTGGGTGCGGACCTTCTTTTGGACTACTGTTTTCCCATCAGGCCCAGTTGTTGACGTATTTTGCACATTCCTAAAGCTAGTTATATAGGTGCTTTGGACAGGGTGTCAACCTCATGCTTGAGTATTCCTGTGTTCTATTTCCTATCGATCATTACCTTCCTTTTTTGCAATGCACTTTAAAAAAAAACTTATTTCCTTGAGTGATGTTTTAGAAACCTTTTTGGATCATTGTTACTTAGGGGTTTATTAATTTAATTTCTGTGCATTTAGTGCCTGTTTTGTCTCATAGTTTGTTATTGTCGACTTCACAGTAACATTAAGCATGAAGTGATTCAGTAACATTAAGCACCCACGAGAAAAGCTTTGTATTAACTTTGTGCTAATTGTGTGCATAAAATAATGCCTAAGAACAGAATTACATATAATTGAACTTACTTGATATTAATGAATGATTCATGACCGCTATTCAGCTGCCTCACATATGTCACCTGAGCACGATCTGA
The DNA here is from genome assembly GCF_040937935.1 of Hyperolius riggenbachi. Taxonomy (NCBI): domain Eukaryota; kingdom Metazoa; phylum Chordata; class Amphibia; order Anura; family Hyperoliidae; genus Hyperolius; species Hyperolius riggenbachi. The sequence continues at coordinate 427,435,659 of NC_090649.1, read as the reverse complement.
TTACTTGCTTGAAGCTGGTCTTGGGTGCATTTTTGTTACGAAAGACAAATGTTTGTTCAACACAGAAAAACCGAAAACAAAAACAGTGTAAACATACTCCCAACTCCACTATGCAGGTTGGTATTGGCCAAAAGCACGCATCTGAATTAGAGGCTCCGCTTCCTGGATTACTAACTCAAGCTTAGAAAGGGGGGAGGAGTTACTCGACTTGTACGTGGAGCAGAGGTGCCTGGTCACTTGGGCAGCGAATGCAGTGGTAAACTATTGTCAATAGTTAGAATATTATTAATGTTATGGATATTCTACAATCAGCTTCCCCAACCTATACCTCATACTAAAGCTTCCTTACCTATGCCTAACACTAACCCCCTCACCTCTCCCCTACCTGTGCCTAACACTAACTCCTCCCATTTACTCCTAACACTGACATGACCACCAAATGCTACAGAGGATGGCATTACATAGCCAATCCCTGGTACCTAAATTACTTAGCGCCATCATAGTCACAGATTACATTGTAGTCTATGGCAGCGCCCAGAATACCGAACAGTCTTTTAGTCCAAATTTCCTGCTTTGGCAAATCCTATCCCACACCAATTCCAATTCAAATTTATGTCAATGTTTTGGAAAAAGCAGGGACAAAGGTGTAGTAAAATGGAAGAAATGTGGTGTTGGCCAGGGGTAGAGTACCAAACTCATTGGGCTTTGCCTTCTTGGCCATTATCAACCTTCATGACTGATTGAGGGGGATTATAGGGTGTGTTAGGGATGGAAGCAATGCACATTTTGTATACAGCTTGCAATTGGACTATTAAAGATGTCTTCGCAGCCAATTCCAAGTTGCTCACAAATTACACCACAATTCTTATTAGTAGTATTTATATAATACTGACACCTTCCACAGAGATTTACAGAGTATATAGCCATGTCACTACTTGTCCCTCAGAGGGGCTCACAATGTAATCCCCACCATCGTCTTATGTCCATCGTAGTCTAGGGTACATTTTAATGAATTAGTGAATCAGGTCATTTTGTCGCAGAGGATGGCTTTAAAATATTGGCAATTGGGCGCCCAGCCGGTCATGTGGATGCCCGATGCAAGTAGTAGCCAATCAGCTTCTACATAGAATGTAATGGTGGTAGACTATCCACTATTGCTAGTTTTGCAGACAAAATGTGATTACTTAATGTTAGGCATATTAGGTAAGGGGGTTTAAGGTTAGGTGCCTTACCAGGGGTGGTGGAGGGGGGTTAAGGTGGCACCTTAACCAGAGTGTTACAGTGAACCCAAGGTGAGAGTTAAATGGAGGCTATCATATTTATTTCCTTTTAAACAATGCCAGTTGCCTGGCTACTCTGCTAATCCTCTGCCTCTAATGCCTAATGCACAAAATAAGATTTTCTGACAGATTTACTGCCAGATCGATTATTTCCAACATGTCAGATCTGATTTCCGATTGATTTTCTGATCGGTTTTCCATAGAAGTGAATGGAAAATTAAAATAAGGGCCTCAATTCACTAAGCATTTTAGACTAGTGATTGATGATGATTTTTAGTCTACTGATGGTTTGGTGTAATGTTTTAGACCTCTTTTTAGACCTGGTCTAACTTTCAGTAAGTACACAATTCACAAAGGCAAACAAGGAGTAACCACGCCCACTTTTTCACAGAGATTAGACCAGCTGATTTCTGTTGGTAAAGTAATTCTGTGAGGTATTTTAAATGTGAGGATGGAACCTTTTGAATTAATTATGCAGGAGTTTAATTGTATGCAGAGGAGAGCTCATCAAAGGAGAAGGATGTCAGTCATAGCTACTCGTTTGTGAATTGCATCTTTTGATCACTTCCCCTGCTTTACCCACCTAATTACCATATGGTTTAGACCAGGTCTCAAAACAGGTCTAAAACATTTGGTAATAGTGAATTCCCCTTTGATGCAACTGACCAAACCATCAGTAGACTAAAAACCATCAGTAGACTAGTCTAAACTGCTTAGTGAATTGAGGACCGGAAACAAATATGGCAGCCTTCATATCACTCTCACCCTCGGGTTCATTTTAAGGTTAGAATATGTGCCAGGTAAGCCAATATTTTACTACTAGTGGCTTATTGTGGTGCCCAAGTCATGGGGCGCTGCAATGGTATGTACACAATTTTAGAGAGAAGCCAAATAACTTATTTTGTATGCAGCAACACGGAAAAATTATCTCATTGATTATCTCTAGTGCTGACTCTAAAGGCCCATTCACACTAAACGCAAAACGCTGGCGCTTTTGCTATGGCAATTTTTTTGCGTTGAATGCGGAAAAATCGCCATTCACACTTGCCAATTTTTTAGCGATCACGTTTAGTGCTTCTATAGCACTGAAATGCGATCACAGGGAAATCGGCAAAATGGTACAGGCTACACGTTTGCGTTTGGCAATTTGCGTTAATCGCATTAATTAATCGCGTTAATGTTAACTAATTAACGTTAATTGCATTAACGCAAATCGCCCAAGTGAGAACGGGCCCATAAGGTATTATTGCACTAGCGCTTTAAAAAGCGCTATCGCTTGAGCATTTTGCCCAAATCGCCGGCAAAACGCTCTAGTATGAATGGGCCCTTATTATATCAGCTCACATCTCACACATCAACAATGATTCAGGCATGCAGGAGGGTGCAGTATCCCATACTAAGATGTGCAGCATATCTCTTACTGGAATTACTATAGCTTACTGGAATATTACTGAAGGAAGCCCTGATCTGGTGGTCTCTTCAGCATGGTATTTACAGGGGTTCACCTTGAGCTACACTGTGATAAGTTGTAGTTCACATCTCATTACAACGCTTTACATTTCATTACTAGATTCATTTGCCCAGTGTAGCTAAGGCATAGCCATTGCTATTTATACCCCCTTTAATTATTTCACTGTTCAGTAAAGCTGTGCATATACTTCAAAGCCTGATTCTCCTTTTCATGTTCCTCACATTGAATTTCAGCACAGTGAAGCATAATGATGTACTCATTTTCACATAATTCTTGAGAAGATGGTTACATCATTTTACAAGTTATTAAATGTGTCACTTGGGTTCTTGAATTTCCATAGTCTCATTGATTTCCAGTAAATGCTGCAGACAACACTCCCCCTTTTTGTGTGTTTTTGTATTGCATTGCCGTTGTATAACAGGCGTTCTATCCCACCAAGTGCATCAGTAATATATCAGTGCATTGCAGGATGTCATGTTCTACCATTTGTTATGGAGATGATTATACCATTTGGTATATGAATTATACGTAGAGGAACTTTAGCCAAGGATTGAACTTCATCCCAATCAGTAGCTGATATCTCCTTTCCCACGAGAAATCTTTACCTTTTCTCAAATAGATCATCAGTGACATCTGCATGGCTGATATTGTGGTGAAACCCCTCCCACCGTGTGATGTCATGACTAAGGTCCTGACAGTTAGCTGTCTGTAAGCCTCGTTGGGTTGTGGGAAATAATGGCTTTCTCCGACTCCCTATGTACATAGAACTCTCAGTAACGAACATTCTGTACAGATCACCTGGCAGAACTAAATAGGTTTCCACCTGTGATGTATGTAAATCAATTTTACAATGGGCAAACACTGAGTAAATAATCTATATATATATAAATATTGTAAAAAATTAAGTAATTTTATTCATTGTTATTTTTACTGCAGCTCCTCTTTAAAGAAAACCTGTACTGAAAATTAAAAGTCAAAATAACTATACACAAGTCATACTTACCTGCTGTGTAGTCTACTCCTTAATCTCATTTTCCTCTCCTGTGTCCTGTTTGTCCACTGTGATCAATGGAATTCTCCGTCCTCCATTTTGAAAATGGCCATTACCCCATAACAGCTTCCTGGTCAGCACACAGTTAAACTGTAATATCGCCCACTTGAGCCATACGGAAACATGGACACATCAGTTCTCCTCTCAGCTGTAACTGACAGCAACTGATATATAACTGACAGCAACTAATATATTTCAGTTCTGACAAAATGTTGTCAGAACTGGAAGGGATCATTGTCAGAAGAAAATGGTGAGCCTCTGAGAGGAACTGATGGCAAGGTAACTATGCAATGTTCATTTGAAGTTACCTCATGTGTTTAGTTTAAATAATTGTACTCAGTACAGGTTCCCTTTAAGGTGCTCCTACATCTAGCGATGTATGGGCATATCCACCAAGATACAGATCTCTCGCTGATCAGAGCGAGATCTGTTTGCTGCCCAAGTGCCCATACACTTCAGGCCGATTCATGATTGATTTCACCACGAGATCTCTCAGGCATCAGCCTTGTGACATTGTAGATTCCACCGGTCTTGCCACCCCACAAATGTGTTCACCCCCCCATCCCCCGTGCCCGTACAATGTGATCACACCTGCTCCATCAGCTGAGACTTCCCAGTCTCCTCCTGGTGTCATGTATACCACGGGATGTGTGTGTGATGTCATACACACCTAATGGCTCTCGGGTGGAGACAGCAGAAAAGACTGGCAGCTGGACAGGTGAGCATTGAGGGTGGGCACACATTTACATTTGGCAGCCAGCAGCCAGGGATCCATCGCAATATTGCATGCTGTTACCACCGCTCACCCGATTGACCACTTTGGACTGAGATTTTCCAGCTTGCTGAATCAATACATTAGATTTTGCCCTGGCAAATTCTCAAACCAGATGATCGATCAGGATGCAATAGCGCTAGATGTATGGCCAGCTTTATAGATGACCACTGGATTGCTAAATGAAACCTACTATAAATCTACCAAACCGTGGCGTTTGATTCACTGCAACGCTATGGGCATCGTTTTCCAGCACTATGGGTCGCTATGGGCTGTCAATCTCGGGCCGCTATTGGCCGTCAGTCTCCCACCGTTTTTTACCTGCTGCCTATGAAGCTGTTTTTTTTTGTCTGATACGATCAATATATTCGATCAATGCCAAAAATCTTTCCAATGATCGATGAGGCCACCCACTGCATCAATTTTTAGCTGATTCAATCAGAGTGATTGAATTGGCTGGATATCAATGAGAATGAATATTAGACCTGCTATTATTACTATTTGTGTACTGCAGGACTAATGTTGTTTGTGTTGCTTTGCTGTTTGTAAAAAAAAAAAAACAATGCTGTGTTCATTTTATTTCTGATTTACATTGATATCAAATTCAGGAATAAATGCAAACCTGAGCCTAGTGCCATGCTACCAGGTCAAAAAATCATTAATTCATGCACATTGACTTTTATGTTAACACAAATTTTGATAACTTTTGATAATGTGCAAAGTGCGTCACTTGGTAACATTTTAGTTTAAAAAAAAATAAATCTGAGGTTCTTGATTTTGTTGAGAGTTGAAAATGTGTAAGTCTTTTCCGAAGTGCGGAGCATCTGGGGACCATTTATTTGTTGAAAAATACGCCCAAGTGCATTCTAATGCACGTTTACACAGAGCCAGCACAGCCAAATACGTACAAATGACAGGTGTCCAGATGTCTAATGCAAGACAATAAATGATTGGAAAAAAATGTCTGGATGATTACGTGTTGTGCTGTATAAGCAATACCAGGCTTTTTTTAAAATGGCTGTGTAAACACTCTTTTAGACTGAACATTTCTTTCAATTCCTTTTTTAGGAGTGCAAGTGTTTTACTAGCACACATTCGCTACTGCTGAATCACACGGACTCTCTTATACCACAGGGCGAATGGCCTTTGCGCTGCATTGATGTGTGTGTGTGTGTGTGTGTGTGTGTGTGTGTGTGTGTGTGTGTATATATATATATATATATATATATATATATATATATATATATATATATATATATATATATATATATATATAATTTTTTTTTCTTTTAAAAGAGTACTGTTGATATCAAATTCAAAAATAAATACAAATGAGTTTACAGGCGATAAACTATGAATTCAGGGGCATCTGCGTTTATGTAAATGATAATGCATTCACAATCAAGTAAGAAACCTGCTCAAAACCCTACTGCTAAGCCAATAGCATCCAGAACACAGGGAACCAACCAACAGAAAGCCACTTCTCAGGAATACTTGCAGTATGAAAGTCTGTTCCACATCCATTCAGTCCACAAAACCAGCAATCTTTATTGAATCATGCCTAAATCTAATTAGTAATTTGTGAGAGTTAAGGTGCTCATACATCAGATGATGTATGGGCAGATTGATCATGAAACAGAACTCTCTGTGATTCCCATTCGATTTTAGCATGACATCTCTCAGAAATCAGCCTTGTGACTCCACATCCATCGCCTCTGGTGCTGTCCTCCTAATGTAAAATGTGCTTCCCAGTGCAATGTACTTTGCCTATTTGTGTCTGCCGCTGGCTCCATGCTCCGTGCTCCATCTACATACATGTGCCGTACCACATAGGGCAGGTGTATGGGGACAGAGGATGGAGGTAAAGTAATACTGCACTGGGCACCGGGAAGCACATTTTACTGTATACTAGGGGGACAGCACCCGGGGTTCTGCTGTGTTTGTCGATTGTCCCAATATTCTGAGCCATTGCCGCCTCGCACCCGATCCAGCATGTCGGCCCTACATCTAGCAGCATGTCCAATCGATACATGCAACCAATGTCGGGCTGAAATTGGTCGCGTCGTTGATCAGGCGCATTCTTGGTGACACCAATTTTCATCTGTTTATAATAATCGAATCGACCGATCAGTCGACAAGTTGCCTGATGTATGGCTACCTTTACACTGTTTTGACCGCTCTCTGCCTGCACAGAAAGACTCATTTATTTGACTTTTAACCCCTGTGGTGGGATTAGAAAGAAACTGTCACTTGCATACCTGAATGTCTAACGAAACCATTCTCAGTTCTATATAGGAATGGGACAGTACATACACATGCTTATCTTATCATGTTACATGTCACTTCAGCTACCCTTTAAATAATGCAGATGGCTTAGATAAAATTAGTCTACAAAGCAATACGTAGGATCACAAAACATTACGAGAGCTCCACTATGACATATTTCATGGTCGAGGACCACACTTGCAATGGTCTAAACAATTGTGGTTGCTAAAGCCCCATACATGCTTTGTTGTCTGAAGTGGTCTTTACAGATTGCTTTGAGCAGCAATTTTGAAACAATTGTCAAGTAGTGCTATTAATAGTGGAAACGAGTGGACGAGTGGAAACTATCCTTCAACAGTTAATAACAGCAAGAGACAAAGGTTGCAGGGTGATGTGTGTGTGTGTGTGTGTGTATGTGTGTATGTATATGTATATGTATATGTATATATATGTACATGTATATGTATATGTATATGTGTGTGTGTGTGTGTGTGTGTATTTAAATCTCTCCTTGTGCAGTCTTGTGACTTAATTAAGCTTGTTTATTTTCTTCCAAATAATACCACTTGCCTCTCTGTCATACTTGAAGTGTGAAGGTTAGACGTTTTAGTTACACCGATAGCAGAGCAAGACTGAGGTTTGAACATGTGATCTATACATTCATGCTGGGTCAGTGATTAAGACAATATTACAGGCAGAGGATCAGCACATATTCCTTTTACTTTAGTATGTGGTTCAGAGGCACCAAAGTAAAATAAAATTAAAAACTGTTAAAAAATAGAGGAGGTAAAGGTAAACTTCCCTCCTCTTGAGGGACAAACTCAGTGGTGTAGTATGGATACAGAGGCGCCAAAAGGATAAAAGTATCTTAGGACTTGCCTCCTTCAAGCAGACACAAAATTGCCAATGTGTTTGTCAAATAGAACAAGTTTATTTACACACTCCAGGGGACAATGCAACGCATTTTGCAGGTTTGATCCCGCTTCATCAGGCAATAACATAGTAATAGCGTATGTGGTCAATTGAAGAGCCAGGCACCTCTCAATGGTGTGTGACATACAGAGCTATATTTTTATTGATCCAAATTAACCAAATTATCAGACTACAATGTGTTTCTCTTGAGCAGGTCCCCACTTCTTCAGGCATTTAAAGTGAGTCAAATCTGAGGAACATAAGACTAGTTTATTTTTATCAAAGAAATACAGCTCTTTGACTCACCATTGAAGTGGTGTTTATAAACTGTTTTTAATAATTTTATTTCACTTTGACTCCTTTGGACCACGTACATAATCATATCACCTTGTGTGGAGGGTACATCCCTTTGTTCGCACTTATGAAGACAACACTGGGACACCGGGAGCCCAATCTGGTGTATTGTCATAGGATATTGAGGAATGAAGTGTTGTGCCTTAAAGGACACCCGAGGCGAAAATAAACGAATGAAATAAACTATTGTATCTATCTTCCTTCTCCTAAAAAATGACTTTTTAAGATATTCCACAGTTTTATTTTATGTTTGTTTTTGCTCAATGACACATTCATTGAAGTATGCCAGAGCTAAAATCAATGAACTACTGACCCTTTTTATCTCTTTCCTGCTTTCAGAAGCCATTTTCTGCTAGGAACGTGTTTTATATTTGGAATTTCTTATCAGTGAGAGTCACACTGTAGTCACTTCCTGTTCAAGTCAGGACTGAGTCAGCCACTTACATACCTGATATTTAACTCTTTTAGGTAAAGAAAGCATAAAAAGTGTGTGCTAGGCACTGTACATACCGATGTCTATCTCATCATGTCACATGTCACCTCGGGTATCCTTTAAGGCAGTGAATATAAGTCCACTGGCAATCTTCACTGCCTTAATAGTTCCCTACCTCAGTAGGCTCAACAGTTGACCCGAGGAAGCAGCATATGCCATGAATTGCATTATCTACAAGTGCTGAATAAAGAATCATTTTTTAATCTTTAAACAGGAGATCTACTTATTGAAGGTATGATCTCCTATTTTACTTTTATATGCATTTACTTTGAGATATACACACTACTTTTTTGGGGCGCCTCAAGTCTTTTACACACCTTTGTTGTTTTGTCCATAGTTGGTTAGAGTGGCTTTTTAACCCAATTTGGGTCAAGTTCATTCTCCCCACCTGCCTACTCTTGTGCCACGGCTGTAGATATAATTATTCACGTCATCTTAATCCTCGTGTTGCTAACTTACTACACTATATTGGCTCTTGGTTTCCTCTCGCACCTCCTTCCCCCCCTTTTTTCGTTTCACTTTAGAAAGAAGAAGATACAAAGTTGGCCAGAAGTTGGACATGATCTGCAGTTAAGTCATGTTTTCTTGTACCACACGGTGACTTTAATTCCTTTGAAGTCAGAGACTCTCTCCTAGTTTCACACTTTCCTAATTTGTATCAGTTTCCTAATTAAAAGTTTAGAAGTGTTTGCAATGCAGTGGACTGGCTGCCTTTCCACTACAGCAATAATATTAGCTTTCTTTGGGCCTGAGTTCTGGTGAATAACCTACCCTGAATCCTTGCCAGTGCCACATAAAAGAAGCACATGGTTCCTGGTACCTGGCAGCCATAGTCTTCCTCAGCATCAGGAAGCCCTTTAAGGCTGATTGTGTGTGAGTTAATTGGCAGCTCTTCGTTTCAGGATCGTGCTTGTAAAGCGGGTAGAATCTTTTAATGAAAGAGCCCGTTGTCCAGGCATCAATTTGTTGTACTCCTGGGTAATGTGAACTGTGCAAACATAGGTAAATGCAGCTAAATCTAATATTTTAAAAACAGCAGTCCGCCCTTAATCAAATTATTCACAGCTAGATCAGATTCATCCATTATGTGTTTAGTGCAGCTGTGGCATTTGCTTAGAAAACAAATTGTAGTTTGGAGAAAACCTGATTGCGTGCCGCTAAAACGGAGAGATTTGATTATCAACTAATCAGAAAGCTTTCACAACTAATTTCAAATCTGCTAAATGCCTTCCATGGCGTGTTTACGTACATCACGGGCACAAACGCACTAAACATGTTTCCAAATGGCGCAGGCAGCCTCTTCTGGGATATGATTTTCTTCTTCTTTGTTCTGCTGCTTGAAAAGCCTCAGTTATAAACCATAACAACCCAAAGGCCGTCACCTGGGCAATTCAGGGCAGGTAGGGAAAGGGATTTGCTTCACCAATGTAAAGGCAGCCATACATCTAGTTATGGTGGGCAGATTCGACCAAGAGAGAAATCACTCTCTAATCGAATCTGATTCGAGAGAGAGAGATCTGTCGGCTGCCCATAAACCACAGACCAATTCCCAATCGATTTCTTGCTGAAACCGATCAGGTATTGGCCTTGTGACACCGCATCCACCAACTTGCTGGGCTGACGCTGTCCCCCTAATGTCAACTGTGCCCCTTCCCCGGTGCAGTTTACTTTACCTGCCTGTGTCTTCTGCTGGCTCCGGGCTCCGTCCGTAATCTGCATACACACGCCCTTAGGAGGAGGAAGCCTCTGGACCCTAAAGAGGCTTCCCCGGTCCTCAGTGGGAATCCCAGAGCCGGGACCCCCGAAAGACCACTCGTCGCCGCTGCATGCAGGCTCACTAGTGGCTTTCCCCTTGGGCTTTGAGGAAAATAGCCAAGTCCAATTGGCTTCTCTTTACTGCATAGGCGCTATTTGTGCCGGAACTGGAGTGGAAAGCTCCTAGTGTGCCAGGTGAATGTAAATATTAATGTCACTGATGCTGCAGAGGTGCCAGCCCTGGAATGAGTTGCCTGAGGTGGGGTGGGGAGGTAGGGAATAGGGAAGCCTTATTAGGATCCAGAGCCCCTGCCACAGAGTGAGGATGGTCTCAAATGTTCATTTCCGATTCTGAGGAAATTCCAATTTTCCGTTCTTCCGATTTCCGAGCAGTATTTTATTAGGTTTTTTTTTTTTTGCGTCAGAGAATGTCTTGTGATTGGCATGACCTTAACATTTTGCAGAATAACTCTGCATTCTCTGATAGTTCCATGCGGTTGAGGTCTGTGATTGGGTTAAAATTACTTATTTCCAGTCAGAAATGCGGAAGTTTCAATCCCGCAGAATTTGAATGAACATCCCTAGTCAAGACCACGGCCCCGACAGTTTCCTATCTGCGATTCCAACTGCCAAGCAAGTAGTGTCTCCCTCTGGTATATATATATATATATATATATATATATATATATATATATATATATAATTATATCTCTGTCTCGTCAACCTTTTCGTCTATTGCATTGGTGGTGGTGGGCATGTTTATAGGTAATGGCAGTTGGTGCTGTCATTATCAATTATTAGCCCCAGCCCCATCCCCCCCCCCCCCCCCCCAACCTCCCCTTTCTATTGTATTTTGGTAAAGTTCTTCTTTAACCTCTTATAGTGAGAAAAAAACACAAAAAGCACATGTTAATTCTCAGTAGGATTGGGAAAAAATACACCATGCTACATGTTACTTCAGGTAACATTTAAAAAGATGCTAGGTCGAAAATTCTCTTTTGCTTTGTCATTTGTGTGTTTGAAGGTTCCTGTCACAGTAGTAGTCTTCCCTTTACAACAACCATTCTCTTCTGTGTGTGGCTGCCTCCAGGGGAATATGGACAGATGGAAAGCCCAGCCCTGTCCCAGCCAGCATACTTCCCATTACAATTTTATCATTAGCAATTTAAAATGCAGCGAGAGTCAGTCCAATTATTAATTCATTCCCAACCAGATTTAATTGACCGTAAAATTCTACAGTTCGCATTTTATTCCAATTTGTCAATTTGTAGAATTCTGTTTACATTAACCCAAAAGCACGGGCTACATTTGTTGACTATTGTACATTGTCTACAGAGCTTTAGGTGTAAATTATCCAGCCAGATGTTTAATCACCGAGGGGAAACAAGTTAAGCACAAATTATCCCAGTCCTCATTTATCAAGCATTTAATTCTCAGCAGTAGGGCTAAAAAGCACCAGCCAGCCTCTGTGTAGTGGACCAGGATTTCAATATTGGTTAATAAAACATTACCTTCATTTAATAGGGCTCTGTGCAAAGGAGTCCTGAAAAATAATTTGCATTTAGTTCTGCTTAAAGGAGAAAGTTCATGATGACTATTGCTATATATAATTTTATCCTAGGAGATGACGTTTAAATCTAATGTTTAAGATAATTTTTCAACACTCTGCAATTGAAAAAGTACCTAAACGTATGTGGTGAACAAGTACTGTCAAAATTATTCTGATTATTTTCTTTCTTACTGGTGACTTAAAGGAAGCCTAAAGCATAAAAAACCAAAAAAAGTTTAATGTGCAGCCCCGGTCTGCCCACCTCCCAGTTGTGCTCCCATCGTCTGCGCATGCACAGTACATAAAAATTTCTACTGCATATGCGCAGAATATTCCTGGCAGCGGGAGCCCAATCGCAGATGCACGCAGCTTGTGGATTATAGTAAATGCGTGGATGCGCAGTAGCCGCGGACGCGCTGATGCATACAGCTGCAAGAGGGGTGCTGCAGGTGACTAAAGCATCGCAGAATCATGGCGCAGGGGGCTGGTAAAAGCCCCCGGTAAGTTAAACAGTTTTTTTCCCTTTGCTTTAGGTTCCTTAAAGGATTTGGAATGTTCTTCTCTGTCCCCCTCCATTGGCTCGCAAATTCCCCCTCTTACCTCCTTCCGGGTCTGCCGAGCTCGCGCACTGTATCACTACGTGTATTGCACATGCACGATCAAGGACGTGCGCTGCTGGGCCAGTGCTTGCTCGCCAGTACGCGACCTGGCAGACCCAGAAGGAGATAACGGGGGGCATTTGCAAGCCAATGGAGGGTAACATCGAATAACGTTTTAAGAATATGCTTTGTCTCAAATATCCTTTAGACCCCTTGCACACTTGCGCACTGTCACCCCGATATACTCTTCGGTGCTGCTTCTCCGCCACAAGGGCCATGCAAGTCTTTTTAAACTTGCACAGTTCAAGTGACGCAACGCTGTGCCCCAGAAATAGCAAAAATGCTAAAATTCTGATGCAAACACTACAGTGTGTTAACTCATGATCCATGCCTGCCGCATGGATTGTGCAGCAAGTCAATGGGTGACGCAGCAAGTGTGCACAATGGGAGTGCAGTGCGACGTACATGCATGGATCGAAAAGAATCCTAGTGATGTACATCCTTTCCAGAAGGAGTATATCACTAACCATTGGGCGGGCCTATGCGTATGATCCTTTCACCGCACAGTGGCTCAGGGTCAAATTGGAAAATATCACCTATGAGAAGACTTAGGAGAAAAAGTTAATTGAATAAGGGCCAAAGAGACAATAGTCATGTCACTAACTATTATGTTTTTTAAATTCTGTTGAAATGCCAACACAAACTGCTCTGTACCATTTGATGAAGTACAAAGCTATGCCATTGTTGATCACCCACCATTCCCCTCCATGCTTCCGCATATACCCTGTGAGTAAAGCAACAGATATTCCTGATCAATGTTCAATAAAAGAAAACAAAAATCTGAAGTAGCACAGTGGGATAGTTGAGACATTTAGGTCCTTAAAGCAATCTAAACCAGGACACTATTTGCCAGGATTTTGCATGTTCTTCCTGTGTTTGCAGGACTTTCTTCTCTGGTTCCTTCCCACATCCCCAAAGCATGTTGATAATTGGCTGTTTCCAAATTTGGCCTTAGACTCTGTAGGGACATTTTACTACATTAAGGATTAGATTGTAAGCTCCTTGGAGGGACATTTTAAGCTTCGTATACATGCTAGCATGTTTATAGCAGCCCAATTCCCATCAATGCATCAGCGAGTGATCCTCCGTGGACGTATCTGAGTGCTGGCCGAGGGCATTGTTCACCCCACTCACCATGTGCCATTCTGTCTGTGCTGCCCCGTGTACCCATTTATCCCTCCATAGAAATACTTAAAGAGGAACTCCAATGAAAATAATGTAATAAAAAAAGTGCTTCATTTTTACTATAATTATGTATAAATGATTTAGTCAGTTTTTGCCCATTGTAAAATCTTCCCTCTGCCTGATTTACATTCTGACATTTATCACATGGCAACATTTTTACTGCTGGCAGGTGATGTAGCTGCTGCTTGCTTTTTTGGCAGTTGGAAACAGCTGTAAACAGCTATTTCCCACAATGCAACAAGGTTCACAGACCGGAAACTGCCAGGACCATGGTCCTCAGTTTCTTGTGGGAGGGGTTTCACCACAATATCAGCCATACAGAGCCCCCTGATGATCCATTTGTAAAAAGTAAAAATTTTTCATGTAAAAGGGGGTATCAGCTACTGATTGGGATGAAGTTCAATTCTTGGTCACGGTTTGTCTTTAAGCCGAGATCAGCACACCTGACCAATCAACTTCATCCCGACATCTTGCAGCATGCACATTCGACAATGCAATCAATTTTCGTCCTGAAATTGGTAGCTTTGTCGGTCGGGCATGCATTTGGCAGCACTTATTTTCATCCAATTCGATAATAATCGAATTGGATGATCGATTGGCTGCCAAGTCGCCTGATGTATGGCCACCTTTACAGCTTATACTGGATAAATTGGGTTTGACATGCTTGTATCTTAAAAATGGTTTAACAAGTATTTCACATTTGACAAGGGTCTCATTTGAAGTTTAGCTAAACTCACCCAAGTACAAGTACATTACTATTAAATATATAATAAATATATTTTATATATATTTATTATATATTTTATGTATTTCATCCTTCCATTTACCATTTTAAATCTTCAACTTATAAGGAGCAAGTAACCTGGATTTTCAAAAATATCGATTGAAAGTGAATTGCAGAAGACAATTTCAGATTCAATCAAACACACAATATTGAAAGAAAATAAAGAGGAAAAAAATCTATTTTGTTGCAGGCACAATAGTACATGACTTCTCCATTGACAGACTGGGGCACTGCAGTATTTAGTAACCTTCATAAGTGAAAATCATCCAATACCTCGCCGGGGAACAGAATTCACATACTGTATGCTTTTCGGTGGCCCTAAGTACTAAAGATGGTCCATGAGACACTAATAATTAACTCAACCTATCTCCTGCAGCTGCTGCATTAGATTGGTCTGTTTTCAAGCTGCATGTATTTGCATGCAATTTGCACGAACTTAAAAATATTAGCACTTCATTGACTGCTGAGGACTGAGCTTGATAGCTGCTGTTTCAGACACTTTGATTGCTAGTGATTTTGGGAGGATTTAATTAAGTGAGATGATCTGTTGAGGCACTCTGCTGAATCAAATACATGAGCACATACTTCTGGAATACAACATCTCTGGCAGTCCAAAGTGCAAAGATAGTTATCAAAATGAACATTGAATGTATAGACACACAGCTCAAAAAGGTGCAGAAGGAAAGTCTACTTTTTGTCTTCTGCTTTTCATGTGTGGCCAAAGCTGTCAGTGAAACCTTTATGTCCCTATGATCTCGATAGATTTCATTAGCTTATTACATCAGGGAGGTGTTGAGTAGTGTTGGGCGAACAGTGTTCGCCACTGTTCGGGTTCTGCAGAACATCACCCTGTTCGGGTGATGTTCGAGTTCGGCCGAACACCTGACGGTGCTCGGCCAAACCGTTCGGCCATATGGCCGAACTAAGAGCGCATGGCCGAACGTTCCCCGAACGTTCGGCTAGCGCTGTGATTGGCCGAACGGGTCACGTGGTTCGGACCCGAACGCGCTCTGATTGGCCGAACTGTCACGTGGTTCGGGTAAATAAATACCCGAACCACGTCATATCTCCGCCATTTGTCTGTGGGTTTAGCTTTGGGTAGGCAGGCAGGGTAGTTCGCGCTCCAGCCACGCTAGCCAGGGTCCCCCCCAGTCATTGTGTGTCGCTGCTGGGAACAGTAGTACACCGCTCGTTCAGCCACACTATATAGCATTCTGTGTACTGTTCTGTGTCTGCTGGGAACAGTAGTACACCGCTCGTTCAGCCACACTATATAGCATTCTGTGTACTGTTCTGTGTCTGCTGGGAACAGTAGTACACCGCTCGTTCAGCCACACTATATAGCATTCTGTGTACTGTTCTGTGTCTGCTGGGAACAGTAGTACACCGCTCGTTCAGCCACACTATATAGCATTCTGTGTACTGTTCTGTGTCTGCTGGGAACAGTAGTACACCGCTCGTTCAGCCACACTATATAGCATTCTGTGTACTGTTCTGTGTCTGCTGGGAACAGTAGTACACCGCTCGTTCAGCCACACTATATAGCATTCTGTGTACTGTTCTGTGTCTGCTGGGAACAGTAGTACACCGCTCGTTCAGCCACACTATATAGCATTCTGTGTACTGTTCTGTGTCTGCTGGGAACAGTGGTACACCGCTCGTTCAGCCACACTATATAGCATTCTGTGTACTGTTCTGTGTCTGCTGGGAACAGTGGTACACCGCTCGTTCAGCCACACTATATAGCATTCTGTGTACTGTTCTGTGTCTGCTGGGAACAGTAGTACACCGCTCGTTCAGCCAGACTATATACCATTGTTTACTGACACTATATAGCAGACTATATAGCATTGTGTGTACACCGCTCAGCCAGACTATATACCATTGTTTACTGACACTCTGTGTACACCGCTCAGCCAGACTATATACCATTGTTTACTGCCACTCTGATTCTGCTGGGAACAGTAGTACACCGCTCGTTCAGCCACACTATATAGCATTCTGTGTACTGTTCTGTGTCTGCTGGGAACAGTAGTACACCGCTCGTTCAGCCACACTATATAGCATTCTGTGTACTGTTCTGTGTCTGCTGGGAACAGTAGTACACCGCTCGTTCAGCCACACTATATAGCATTCTGTGTACTGTTCTGTGTCTGCTGGGAACAGTAATACACCGCTCGTTCAGCCACACTATATAGCATTCTGTGTACTGTTCTGTGTCTGCTGGGAACAGTGGTACACCGCTCGTTCAGCCACACTATATAGCATTCTGTGTACTGTTCTGTGTCTGCTGGGAACAGTAGTACACCGCTCGTTCAGCCACACTATATAGCATTCTGTGTACTGTTCTGTGTCTGCTGGGAATAGTGGTACACCGCTCGTTCAGCCACACTATATAGCATTCTGTGTACTGTTCTGTGTCTGCTGGGAACAGTAGTACACCGCTCGTTCAGCCACACTATATAGCATTCTGTGTACTGTTCTGTGTCTGCTGGGAATAGTGGTACACCGCTCGTTCAGCCACACTATATAGCATTCTGTGTACTGTTCTGTGTCTGCTGGGAACAGTAGTACACCGCTCGTTCAGCCACACTATATAGCATTCTGTGTACTGTTCTGTGTCTGCTGGGAACAGTAGTACACCGCTCGTTCAGCCACACTATATAGCATTCTGTGTACTGTTCTGTGTCTGCTGGGAATAGTGGTACACCGCTCGTTCAGCCACACTATATAGCATTCTGTGTACTGTTCTGTGTCTGCTGGGAACAGTAGTACACCGCTCGTTCAGCCACACTATATAGCATTCTGTGTACTGTTCTGTGTCTGCTGGGAACAGTAGTACACCGCTCGTTCAGCCACACTATATAGCATTCTGTGTACTGTTCTGTGTCTGCTGGGAACAGTAGTACACCGCTCGTTCAGCCACACTATATAGCATTCTGTGTACTGTTCTGTGTCTGCTGGGAATAGTGGTACACCGCTCGTTCAGCCACACTATATAGCATTCTGTGTACTGTTCTGTGTCTGCTGGGAATAGTGGTACACCGCTCACCCGTCACTGTATAGCATTGTGCTCTGTGTCGCTGCTGGGAATAGTGGTACTGTATAGCATTTCTGTACTGCCACTGTACTGCTGCCAGTCAGCGTGTACTGTAAGGATAAGTGAAATGAGGAAGAAATCCGGTGAAAGAGGGAGGGGCAAGGGAAGAGGTGTTTCCCCTGACGGTTCACGTACAGGCCACAGGGGAGCACCCAAGAAAACCCACTCAATACCGCCCATGTTGTCCAGGACAACAACCCTCACAAATCCAAAAGAACAGGACCAGATAATTACTTGGATGACCTCTCAAGCGTCCAGCAGTGGGTTAAGCAGCACCAGCACATCACGCACGAGGTCCGAGTCCTCAGCCAGTTACAAGGAGCCAGTGGGCACAAAGCTGACACAACCGGCAGCGACACCACGCACACAACTGCCAGATAACCAGTCCGATGAATTACCTCAGGACACAATGGGGTATTCGCAGGAGCTATTCCCAGCCCAACAAACTTCCACCTTTCAAAGGTCAATGGAGGAACAGCCAGAAATGTTGTGCCTGGATTCACAACCGTTAACTGTGGGAAATGCACCGCGCACTGAAATACAAGGCGAGTCCGAAGAGGACTCGGAAACCCAAATCCCAGAGCAATTTGGGCAGGAGGGGTTGCAATTGCAGGAGGTCGGCCGACAAGATCTGGAAGACGACGTTGGAGTGTGCTGCGCAGAGGTTGTTGTGGGGAGCTCTACTCCACGGCGGTGGCCCACAATGACATATGACGAGTTTGAGGAGATGGAAGAGGAGGGTATGGACAATGTGGACAGAGACCCAGATTTTGTTTGTGAACGAGAACATCGCCGTCGTAGCAGCAGCACAGATGAGTCTGTTGAAGAACACACTGCTGCACGAGTTCGCCTTGTGCCACAAGGTAGGCGGCGCGCAATTTCAGGCACCACAAGCGTGGAAGTTCAAGTGAGAGGCAAAAGAGGAGCAAACAGAAATCGCCAGCAAGGAGGCAGGTGCTCCAAAGTCTGGGCTTTCTTTGAAGACTGCACTGAGGATGTTACCATGGCGATTTGCAAGGTGTGCAAGACCCGCCTGAGCAGGGGGAAAAATATTAACAACCTCTCCACCACCAGCATGAGCCGTCACATGCTATCCAAACATCCCACTCTTTGGGCAAACGCGTCAGGACAGGGTACCAGAAACAACACTGCCTCCCTTGGGTTCACCAGACCCGCCTCAGCAGCAGCAGTAGCCCAGCCATTGCGTGGTTCACAACATTCACAAACATCAGACGACGCTGACACTGTCACTTTCCGGAGTAGTGCTCTTGAGGTCTCCCAGTGTTCATCAAACACAACAACCAACAGCCCTTCCGTGTGCAGCGCTACGGTTCAGTTGTCTGTGTCGGAGATGTTTGAGCGCAAGAGGAAATTGCCAGCAAATGACCCCCGGGCCGTGGCAGTAACAGCCAGCATAGCCAAGCTTCTGGCCTGCGAAATGCTGCCATATCGATTGGTGGAGACAAACAGCTTCAAGGGCATGATGTCAGTGGCCATCCCACGTTACGTGGTTCCCAGCCGCTACCACTTTGCACGCTCTGCAGTGCCTGAGTTGCATGAGCACGTGGTCAGCAAAATAACCCGAAGCTTGAAGAATGCCGTTGCCTGCAAGGTTCACCTCACCACTGACACCTGGACGAGTGCGTTCGGCCAGGGTCGATACATCTCCCTTACCGCGCACTGGGTGAACCTTGTGGAGCCTGGCAGCGATTCCTCACCTGCTACGGCACGGGTGTTGCCCACGCCACAAACAGCTGCACCGCCGTCCCTCCCACTGGATAACAACAGCAGCACCTACCTCTCTGACTCCTTCTCCTCCAACGCATCTCAAAGCTGTACCTCATCCGGAAACGCTAACCCAGCAGCAGTAGGATCGTGGAAGCAGTGCAGCACAGCTGTTGGCATGCGTCAGCAAGCGTTGCTGAAGCTAATCTGCCTTGGGGATAAGCAGCACACAGGGGAGGAAATTTGGAGGGGAATAAAGGAACAGACGGATTTGTGGCTGGCACCGCTGGACCTGAAACCGGGCATGGTTGTGTGTGATAATGGGAGTAATCTCATTCGCGCTTTAAGGTTGGCTAAGCTGACACACATCCCTTGCCTGGCGCACGTGATGAACCTAGTAGTTCAGCGGTTC
Source organism: Hyperolius riggenbachi (assembly GCF_040937935.1). NCBI lineage: Eukaryota > Metazoa > Chordata > Amphibia > Anura > Hyperoliidae > Hyperolius > Hyperolius riggenbachi. The sequence continues at coordinate 427,415,892 of NC_090649.1, read as the reverse complement.
CTGAGGACATACCCAGGCGTGCCCGATCTGCTGTTGAAGGTGCGTCGAGTGTCCAAACATTGTAGAAATTCCAGTACTGCTTCGGGGGCACTCGCCAAGATGCAGGAGCGCTTCAATCTCCCCCACCATCGCTTGCTGTGTGATGTCCCTACGCGCTGGAATTCTACGCTGCACATGCTAGCCCGCTTTTGCGAGCAGAAGAGTGCAGTGGTCCAGTACATGACGGCGCAGTACCGAGGCGCATCCGGCCAGCTGCCAAGCTTCTGTGGATCCGATTGGGCCAACATGTTGGACCTCTGCCAAGTCCTCCAAAATTTTGAGCAATCCACGTTGCTTGTGAGCAGTGACAACTCTTCAGTCAGCATTACCATACCACTGCTGTGTTTACTGAAGAGGTCGATGTTAAAAATCAAGGAAACAGCTGTCATGATGCAACTGGGGGAATCTGAAGGAGAAAACGATCAGCGTGATGGTACCAACATCAGGCCATCCGCCTCAGGGAACGCTGGCCCCAGCAGCTATGACGAAGAAGAGGAGGAGGAACAGCTGGAGTTGGAGCAGGAATTTCATGCCACCACTGACGAGGGCCAGAGCGGTGCACGTTGGACTTCCACAATTCAACGCGAATGGTCAGCAGAAGCAGACCAGGAGGAAGGTGACGACTATGATGCATCACAACAACTATCACAACGCTCACAAGAGGATGATGAGGATTCTGGTAGGACTCTGGCACACATGGCTCAATTCATGCTAGACTGCATTGAACGTGACCCACGCATTGTGCGCATTCTGGACAACACCAATTACTGGGTTTATACCCTTCTGGATCCACGGTACAAACACAATGTTCCAAAACTGCTTGAAGAAAGAGTCAGACAGGTCAAAATGGAAGAATACCAGCAGGCCCTTGTGGAGACTTTAGAGAGGAGATTGACATCCTCCCCCTCCTCTAGCCAGTTGTACGCAGACAGACTGACTTCCGCAAACCCAGGACGACCAGGAGGGCAGCAAACAACGCAAGCCGCAGCTAGTACCCAAAAGGGAATGGTATCGGCAGTGTCCTTGGAGTGGGAAAATTTTCTGACACCCATGCAGCCGCAGCCCACTGAACAGCAAGCGTGCAGATCCACCTCCAACACCGATCGCCTGGAGAAGATGGTCAAGGACTACATGTCAGATGGCGTAGCTGTGTCGAACCATCCATCTGCACCCTTCAACTATTGGGTATCGAAGCTAGACACCTGGCACGAACTGGCAATGTACGCAATAGAGGTGCTGGCTTGCCCGGCAGCCAGCGTTATGTCGGAACGCTGTTTCAGTGCTGCCGGAGGCATCGTCACAGATCGGCGTATCCGCCTCTCTACAGAAAATGCAGACCGTCTGACTCAAATTAAAATGAATCAATCCTGGATTGGAAATGACTACGCAACACTCCAGGACCCCAACCAAGTAACATGACCAATGAACATCTGGGATGGTGTTGCGTTTCCGGGCCCTGTTTATTGAACCTCTCATCTGTATTACATTTATGACTGCATGGCGGCAAAAAGCATTGCTGCTATATCCGCACGCTTTTTGTCCACATGCAAGGCCTGGGTTGTTGTGTCTCACAAAGCGTGGCCTTCTCCTCCTGCGCCTGCTCCTGTTCCATCACGTCTGCTGCTGCTGGGTTAGCGTTGCCGCGTGGTCCCTGTTTATTGAACCACTTATCTTTATTACATTTATGACTGCATGGCGGTACAAAGCATGCTATCCGCACGCTTCTTGCCCTCATGCAAGGCCTGGGTTGTTGTGTCTCACAAAGCGTGGCCTTCTCCTCCTGCGCCTGCTCCTGTTCCATCACGTCTGCTGCTGCTGGGTTAGCGTTGCCGCGTGGTCCCTGTTTATTGAACCACTTATCTTTATTACATTTATGACTGCATGGCGGTACAAAGCATGCTATCCGCACGCTTCTTGCCCTCATGCAAGGCCTGGGTTGTTGTGTCTCACAAAGCGTGGCCTTCTCCTCCTGCGCCTCCTCCTGTTCCATCACGTCTGCTGCTGCTGGGTTAGCGTTGCCGCGTGGTCCCTGTTTATTGAACCACTTATCTTTATTACATTTATGACTGCATGGCGGTACAAAGCCTGCTATCCGCACGCTTCTTGCCCTCATGCAAGGCCGGGGTTGTTGTGTCTCACAAAGCGTGGCCTTCTTCTCCTCCTGCGCCACCCTCCTCCTGTTCCATCACGTGTGCTGCTGCTGGGTTAGCGTTACCGGTCCCTTTTCCTGGAACCTCTTATATGTATTACATTTATGACTGCATGCCGACAAAAAACATGTTACCTGTGCAAAGAAAACAGACATTTCCCGCATTTAAAAGACAGTTTTCCCTTTGAAACTTTAAAATCGATTTTCTCAAAAACTATAAGCTCTTTTTGCTAAATTTTTTTTTCCTCTTGTACCCACTCCCAAGGTGCACATACCCTGTAAATTTGGGGTATGTAGCATGTAAGGAGGCTTTACAAAGCACAAAAGTTCGGGTCCCCATTGACTTCCATTATGTTCGGAGTTCGGGTCGAACACCCGAACATCGCGGACATGTTCGGCCTGTTCGGCCCGAACCCGAACATCTAGATGTTCGCCCAACACTAGTGTTGAGTGATTGATTAGTTTTAGGCACTAGGTTACAGTTACACTTGTTTGTGTGTTTGGGCTAGGAGAAAATGTTTAACTTAGGTTATGATAAACTTTAGAACAGGAGGTAGGCTAGAGTTTGGAATCATCTGAATTATATTGTTTAGAGTCAAATGTAGGTGAAAGAGGGCTTGGATTATGTGTTCAGCTGTGAAGATTAGGAACAAATTCAAGGTTAGATCTGTTGGAATTGTGGATAGTTGATTTGGGGGCAAAGGTTAGAGTAAGGCAAAGGGGGAGTTAGTTTTGTATAGGGCAGTGTGTGGAGCTAGGTGAAGTAGAAGAGATGGGTCTCTAAAAAGTCATGTTGGAGCACTGCAACCCGGGGTATCAAGTTTGTTCTCAATAACCCAGTATTTTGCCTCTAATTCATATGTAAGCCTCAGTGGGGTCCATAAATGGCCTAGTTATTGCAAATAGTGCTACAGTAGCACTTACTATATAATCAGGAGGTTCAGGGGTAAGTCTGAGAGTTTGACCTTGCAAATCATAACAAGAACACAAAAGCAGAGCTTACGCAATAATCTCTGCAGTCAAGTGTAAAAAACTCATGGTGGGTCCAGCTGCTTCATTAGTCTGATTGCAGTACATTTTGGAGTGGTTGATATGGAGGCCAAAGTGTTTATTTGTATTAGCTGGACCTAACATCCCATGACGCATGTAATATATTTGAGGTGGCAAGTTATAGCGCAAGTCAGTTTTCTCTACTTAGCAAGTGGTTTATTGCCCAATCTCTTCCTTTCTGCTAAAGCGTCAGGTTAACCTTGAGTCCAGCATAATAACATTTATAGGAAGGCATATAAACGGCCTGTAGAAATTGCCGTATAATGTATGTATGGCTTTTACGTCCCTTTAAGGGAGCAACGATATGACAAGCTGAGGAAGAGAGGTGGAACAGCAACACTCTCTTTCAGAAGGCCCCAGAGACTAATACAGAAGATAAGAGATTCAATGTAAATTCTTTATGTGCAACTATGAACTGATACACTGCTTTGTCTTCCTTACTTACAGCTGAACTATGGAAACCATATTAAATAAAATGATTTGTCTAATTGTGATTGCTAGAAATAAATCTTTCCTCTTTTTCAGTAGGGTAGTTTAGGAGATTTGTGTCATATTTGTAGTATTGTCTCGCACACACTAAACAATCCAACCCATTGTCTGGGGGGGGGGGGAGTACAACAGCTGGAAAAGAGGGATGAGGCTGTCTTTGCAGTTTCCAACGAAGTAAAGGGTTGGGACATCATATGTCACTCTTTATTGGTTGCCTTCAAGCAAATCTTGCCTTGATAAAGGGGACCTATGTGGCTCCGAAACATTAGCCATATGTATTTCCATGGAACTAATTAAGATTTACTTTGGATGTGCACTTTACTTTGTTGTGTAGCTTAGGAGCTCTGGCCCCCAGTGCAAGTTGTGCATTGGGCCCCCTCAGGCGCTCTAAACATAACAATTGATATGGAGCACCGAAACTTGGCAAGGACAGCTGCAGTCAGAGAGATGTAGACTGGGGAGGAAAACAGTCTATTAATCATTACAACTATACAAATAGAGGTGATCATTACCAGCTTAAAGCGGAATATAACCCTGCATTTCAACTTTGCTCTAAAACATTATTTACAGTATATTATATGCAACCAGCATTTTTTTTTTTACTAGACCAGCATTGGAAGGGTTACACAGGGCTTTAAAGAGAATCTGTAACGTTAAAACGTCCCCTGGGGGGTACTCACCTCGGATGGGGGAAGCCTCGGGATCCTAATGAGGCTTCCCACGCCGTCTGCCGTCCCTCGGGGGTCTCGCTGTAGCCCTCCGTACAGCGGTGACGTAATATTTACCTTTGCAGGCTCCTGCGCAGGCGCTCTGGCTGCTTTCGCTCCGAAGGAGGCGGAAATACCCGATCTCAGTCGGGTCCGCTCTACTGCGCAGGCGCAAGTCTCCGGCGCCTGCGCAGTAGAGCGGACCCGACTGAGATCGGGTATTTCCGCCTCCTTCGGAGCGAAAGCAGCCACAGCGCCCCCGCTGGAGCCTGCAAAGGTAAATATTGAATTGAACAGTCGGCACAGTCGCCGGCTGTTCGGAGGGCTGCAGCGAGACCTCCGTGGGACAGAGGACGGCGTGGGAAGCCTCATTAGGATCCTGAGGCTTCCCCCACCCGAGGTGAGTACCCCCCAGGGGATCTTTTTGTCGTTACAGAGTCTCTTTAAAGTCCCTGGAGATTTTTGCAGACGCATCCGAACTTGAGTTAGATACTTTTTGTTTACACAAATGTATCTAAGTGTTTATTGTGACTCATCTCTCTCACTGAGAAGGAGTTGGAGGACAGCCAAAGAGTGTGTAACATTTCTAAATATATACATATAACTAAATAGAATGTAACTATCTGAACGTCTGCACGGAACTTAAAACCTCTGTGTTTAACCCTTCCAATGCTGGTCTAGTAAAAAAAAAAAAATGCTTTTTGCATATAATATGCTGTAAATAATGTTTTAGAGCAAAGTTGAAATGCAGGGTTATATTCCGCTTTAACACCAATAAAGGGCTAATAAAGCCATTAAAGGAGGGCCCATAATGGGCCCCTCTGATCCAGAGACCCTGGTGAGGTCACTCCCTATTGCTACACCACTGCTTTTGTAAAACAAATCCCACCATTCTCCATGGTTAGAGTGTCAGCTACTTGGACATTATGGGGTACGTCTTCAGTGACGAGCAGTCTGACTGCCGATTTTCTAGATAAGGTGTTGGCAAATAGCAGACAAGCAGTGAACACGTTTTCAATAGTTTGGCACTTAAATGAACTTGGTTAACATAACGTTTTAGAAAACAATAATGTAATTGTCCTGGTGACCAGACCATTGGCCCTCTTACACATTGACCCCTAGACTCCATACTGTTCTCCAGTCATCATCTCCCAGGGTTCAACACAACTAGAGGTAAGCAGGAAAGGGGGGGGGGGGGGCTGCTGGGAGGAGGAGGAGACGTTACAGCGGGTAAGTATAGGCAAATAGGACAAGGTAAATATTTGTACACAGCTCCACTGCACTAACTGCCCAGAGTGGGGGTGGTTCGGACTAAGGTACTAGGCAGAGGGCCTAAGGATCATTCACTGGCCACTACCCACGGAAGAGAAAAGAGTTGCAAGCATCCCTGGGATAACTGGGTTTGCTGGGAGACAGTTATGCCCCTGTCCCTTTAATCAAGAAAGGGCACAATAAAAGTAGCTATTGTCGGTGGACATATTACCTCGTCTTTTTTTTTTCTTATTTGAGCTCCTGCAATCACTGGTCCCCAAATTAGTCACCGAGTGCCGCTATATCCATAATTCACACTATGGCCTATGGCGGCGCCCAAATCCTCAGTGCAACTCTGCGCCAAAATTAGTTGTCTCTTTTTATTTCATGTAGAAAATAAATTGCCGTAAATCTCACAATTAACATTGTTCACGCTGGAGTTTAGTATGCTGGATGAAATCATCTGTGCCCACGTTGACCTGCTATAAATTCAATGCATATTTCAAATTCTGTTCTTCCGAGAGAAATGATTGGCAGTTGATTAGCGTTTTGCTCAAACCATTATCCTCTTTAGCTAAATTAGTTGCCTAGAAAATTGCATTGTAATCTATAAAGGGAAAACCGGTATTTTGATAGCTCTCCAGACCGTAATCCTTTGTATGCGCAGTATACACAATGTTTCCTTTATAATACGCATTTTTATTTCCTTCACCTTATGTTCTGCTTTTTGACTTACAAATGATTTCTAATAGATTCCTGTAATTCTGCAGTCTAGTTATTTATTAGTCGTGTCTGGGGACAGGCATTCCCTACCTAGCTGAGCATTAACAAATGCAAGTCTGATTACCGCTAATATACTGTGTTATTACTGAAGAAAATCAAACAGTATGCGCCCGATTCCAGTACTGGACCTCAGCTTGCTATAATAACAGAGCAAAGGTCTACCATAAATTAAGCGCTAAAAGTAAAATAAAAATTTGTGACGTGTTGTAAAAGGGCTTAATTGTAGCAGTTCTTATTTGTTTAAAAAAATTCATAGCCTTTCCTATCTGCTCGTTTATCTCACCAAACTGCACTTTGAAATTTTATTGGATTCATTTCTTAACCCAATTGCTTCTGTGCTGCTTGGTACCTGTAAAAGGTAAGTGTGCTCATAAATTCTTTTGGCAGATTTATATGAGCCTGGCATAGTAGTAAAAAATTAGTCTGTGAAATCTAGTTTGTTTTCAAAGCCACCTAGTGCTTACCACCGGCGGAGAAGGCCGCAGCCAGCAAAATTATTCTGACCAAGCTTCTATTCCCTCCCGCCAGTAGAGGCCACTCTTGGGAAACAAGCTCTCTGCCACGCTGAATGAACTGTCTCACGGGCAGGCTCTGTTAGTTGAAGGAAGCAGGAGAAGGTTCATTACCAGGGTTCACACCTATAAGAAGGCAGAAGCCAAGCAAGGGTAGCTTTTTATGAAGAAGATGCCAGAGGCAAGCTGCAACTCATAGATGACTTGAAAGTAAACCTGAACTGAAAATTAAAAGTCAAAATAAAGGTATATAGGTCATACTTACCTCCCATGTGGTCTCTTTCATCTCTCCTGCGTCCGGTTTGTCCACTGGGATGGAATTCTTCATCCACCATTGTAAAAATGGGCATGACCACATAACCAGGGCCGGTTCTAGACTTTTTGCTGCCTGCGGCAAACTTGTGAGGATGCGCAACAAACACCCCCCCCCCCCCCCCCCCAAACACACACACACACACACACACTTCCTGATTTGGAGTGACCGCACAGCACCTGACAATTTACTCTGCTTCTTATAATGTTCTCATGCTGCAGCTCAGCACAATAGAACATTGTCTGGTTGTGAGTCTGTGACGAACAAACTGCTCACCCTCAGCCACTCCATTCCTCCTCAGTCAGGACAGCAGTGCCACCTCCTCCCTTCTGCTGTGCAAGTCAAATGAAACACTGCTGCTCTCCAGCCTCCCCCCTCCTCACTCACTGTCAGACTCCTCACGCAGCACAACAAGCTGCTTTTCCCCAATGATGATCTCATCACCTTGCTCGCTCTCTTCTCCTTCGACTGCATACTGTAAGTGTAAATACGCAGTACAAACATGCTGCCCTTGTAATCTCTGCACCTGATGCAAATGTTTCGCCTTGCGTCATGAGAGAACCGGCCCTGCCCGTAACTGCTTCCGGGTCAGCACACTGTTAAACTGTAATTTCGTAATATGAGCCATAGGGAAACATGGACATTACCTTGCACGTCAATTGTCCCTTCAGTTGACTGACTGCAACTGATATATTTCCGCTCTGACAAAATGTTATCAGAACTGGAAGGAATCATTGTTGGAAAAAAAGGGTGAGAGGAACTGACGGCGAGGTAATTATGCAATATTCATTTGCAGGTACATCATGTTTTTACTGTAAATAATTTTACTAGGTTCAGGTTCTCTTTAAGAAGGGTACCAGATGGCTTTTCATTGAAATTCCATTGCCTCATCAGAATTCTCATCCGAATCTAGCAATTTACTACATGCCCGCCATTATAATATTCCAACCACTACTGCCCTACCTTCCAATAGGAGTACCACTCAAAAACTTTTGTGGTTCTAGTTTTTCACAGAAGACAAAAGTGGTCAAAATTCCAGGTCTCTAGGTCTCCTTAGTGCCCGCAATATACATTGGTGAAAATCGACAATGCCATAGTGAAATGCACAAATATATTTTAATAGGCGGAGGACTTTACACTTTAATTGTAACACCCTGTAATATGATCAGCCCATCCTATGTTGCTACAAGGCTCGCAGTTTACTGTTAAGAATGTCTCAGCAGGGCCGGGCAGAGGCAAGAGAGGCTCCGGCCTCAGGGTGCAGTGTAGAAGGGGACGCACAACTCGCTCAGCTATTGTTCCCCTATTTTGAAGCAGAGAGAAATAAGAAAAGGGGATACGTGGCAGTGACTGCAAGCCGGATAACTAGAGATTGTGTTGACAGGATTTGGGGGCCTTGGGGTGGCTCTTAGTCCAATAGCAATCAGTGTGTGACGGCCGGGGTGGGAAGGATGGAGGGGCGGACTTTGGCGTCTCAGCCTTGGGTGCTGGAGGACCTCATCCCGGCACTGTGTCTGTTCTAATCATTAAAATTTGTACGAATCTGTCTTTACGGAGCAATAAATAAGCACTAAAAAAAGTTTTTTTTTTTAAAGCAATCACTGCTTGGCTTAGATTTACATATGTCAGACTGAAATTTCCAGTGTGTAATTTAGACTTACTTCTATTATCAAGCAACGCTCAGTGTTAGATGAGACCGTGAGACGTGTATTATGAATGTGTCACCTTACCTCCATCACTTATTGACGCCCCTCTCCGACATTCTCCACGGGGATCCTTAACAAATTGAGAACGTTTACTGTGAGTCAGCGCCATTCTTATTTCATGGTGAATGTACCTCTAATTGTCAATGTTGTTGTTGCATCCTACCTACTCCCCCTCGGCAGAGTGATGTTAATGCGCTTTACATATATAGAATATAGAAATATTCATATGATATAACTCTGGTAAAGGCAGATTTTTGCTTAACGCTCTTTGCTGGCGCATACCAGACAGCTACTAGCTTACAGGACTCCACATCTCTAGTTTTTCATCTCTCTAGGCCATGCGCTTGGAGCATCGTTCAGATGCTCTGTCATTACCAAGATAATTATAGTCATTACCAAGACTCAAGAGTATAGGACTTAATTTGATGCCTTTGTTTTTATTTTAGCTTGAAATATACATATACTTTACTTCCATTTCGACAAAATGTTAATGAGGTCGTCTCCTGAGATTGAGACATTTTGAAAATGATAATTTTTTTTTTAACCCCACAACTCCAGACACAATCCTTATCCTAACCCTCTGTAGGCAATAAATGGTAGTGCTCTCTATATAAGGTCCTTAGTTAACCTATGTCACCTAAACTGGCAATTTGGGCATGAGACACCCGTGGAAGATAGCGGTGGCAGAGCTCCGCTACATAGTAGTGGAACTCTGTAAGAATGGCTGAGAGCAGTAGATCACCAGAGTTAGGTAAAGTGTAGCCGAATGCCATAGCAAATTAATGGTGAATGTGGGTTATTAGTTTTAGAAGTAGGTGGGGGAGGTCATTTTTAGTTGTGGGGACTGGTTAGGGTTAGGCATAGATGGTGATGGGTTCAAGTGAGAATTGGGGTACAGAGGGTGATAGTAGAATAACTGTAAAATTACCAATATTTTACTACTGGTGTTTTGTACCCATTTTTCCTTGTGCCTTTTTTTTGTATAGACGCCTATATCAATTATATAACTTTTATAGCACTTCCCCAGCCATATCTTGTTGCGCAGACCGGATTTGCAGACTGCAGTCTTCCCAGGATATCTCTTATGTCTCATGGGATCTCCGGTCATGAAAATTTTGCAGTATAATTCCCAAGTCTACTGTGGTAGTAATAAGGGGGCCCTGGCTTGTTACTGTACTATCCAGAGGAGACTCATGGGAGGAAGGGGGGGGGGGGGGGGGGAGGAGTAGAGTTCAGAATTATTACAATGGGATTCCTCTGCTGTATTCCATGTGAGATACAAGGAACCAGCAGGCATCTCACCTTTTCCCATGTAGAAATGAAATACTCGCTAAGGATTCAGTAGCATTTTAATGTGAATCTGTATTCTCATTCAGCATATGTGGCATAGCTGCATATAGATGTGCCTGACTTGAGGATTTTCGCATACATGGCAGAATGGGCCACTAGCCTTTGCATCCAGAGCCTTAAAATACGGACAGTTGACCATGCTAGCTTAGCCAAGCTCTGTTTGGTAGAGACGCTGTCCATTACAGAGATGAGGCAATACAAAGGTCTAGATCAGGCCTGGGCAAACTTGGCCCTCCAGCTGTTAAGGAACTACAAGTCCCACAATGCATTGCAGGAGTGTGACAGCTACAGTCGTGCCTCATAAAGAAAAATGCATTGTGGGACTTGTAGTTCCTTAACAGCTGGAGGGCCAAGTTTGCCCAGGCCTGGTCTTGATGGTAGGAAGGGAGAGTATAATTTCACATGTGATGGTACTTCACACCACAGCTCCCAATTGTCCCTTTTTTTGTGGGATTTTGGAGGCACTACCCTTTTTTCTTGTCCGTTCCTCTTTTAGAACTGAGGAGGAAATCTAAATAAACATATGCACTTTTCTTCTAAAAATGTCTTCATGTAATTCTTATCTTTGTTCTCATACTCTAAATCTATGGATTAGGTATTTTCACATGCTATATTGAGGAAAAGAAAATTAAAATATGGAAAAAAATAACATGGCACTTCCGGTGCACTTCTGGGATTACCGCGGAAGTCGCACGGTAACACACTGCAGCTTCTGCGTTACCTGTTGATTATAATGGCCATTGTGATAAGCTGCAGTAGAAGAAAGTACTGCATTGCAGCATGGTAAGTGTAAAAGGGCCCGAAAAGTTGTGAAGTATGCCTGGTTCGCTACAGAATTGTCCATAGATTATGATGGGGACATTAAACTGTAGCTGTAGTAGGGATAAGATTGTGATCTCGCCTGAGGGTCAATCAATAGCATGGCATGACTATGCTGTGTATTCTGTAAAGCGCTGCAAACATGTCAATGCTATGTAAATACACCAAACCAAGAATAATAATAATAAAAAGTCATGCATAGGCTGATTTATCTCCTAGTTGCGGTTTAACGAATGTATCCTTTGAGCCGTGCAGGTCAGACGATATTAAAAAAAGATCCTTTGTACAGTAATAACTTTCTCCGTACATCTTCTTCTCCGCCTCACCTTCATGTTTGTGCTGACAGCAGGGTTCAGTATGCAAGTTTCATGGGAGTCTTCTGTAGAACTTGTGATCTCAAAGAAATCCAATGTCTTTACATCAAAGGCTGATATTACTTCTGACATGTTTTCCTCTTTACCTCGATCATACGTCGCGTTATTAAATTCAGTGGTAATTGTAAAAGAGATAACACACTGGGTCAGTTATTGAATCAAGTCAGGAAAATGTAGAACATGTGTGCAAACATTGACTTGGGGATGAGACTGGTAGTTGTCTGTGGCTTTTTGAAATGACTTAATAATGTAACTTTCACATTGTGAGAATGTTTCATTGCTTTATATCATAATTAGGGCCCATTCACACTGGGGATCTCGCTAGCGTTTTGCAGCAGTAATTTTTTTCACAATTGTTACATATTTTTTATTAAATATTTTTTTGATTTTTTTTGAACGATTGCGATTCACGGTTTTAACATTTTAATTGCGATTGCTGTAAAGTCGCCGCATCCTCTGTGCTTGAGTTTACTGTGAATCACTGGCGATCATGGCCGTGAGATGACTGCCATATACTTTTAATTTAGTTAGCGATTACCTGCCATTCGGCAATCAGCAGTACACGCCTGCAAATCGCCCCAGTGGGAATGGGTCCTTGTCCTTATTTCTTACAACAAATAGCAGGAAACACTTGTGACCAATAGTCATTTACACTCTGCTCAACTGAGTTCACTAAACTGAGATCTGATTGGTTGCTTACATTGACACTGCAGTATCAACTGTTTTGTTGAATCTGCTGGAATGTAAAAATGGATAAAAACTAAAGAATAAACAATCCTAGTTGTACATTCACACTAAGGAGATGTTTACATACCGGTGTCTTTTTTGTGTCGATGTGTTAGTTCTATCATCACAATTACATTATGGTTATAATTATATTTTGGAAATTTAATTTGCTGTAGTGTATTCATGGATTCTGCTGTGGGGCTTTTAAATGGTACAGCTCATTTTCCAATCTAGATAAAAAGTTATGTTGTAGACCAGTGTTTCTCAACATTTTATTGGTATGTACCCCTTTTAACACCCTGTACTCACCAAGTACCCCCTAGCATGGTAAGCATCACAAGTACCCCTGGATAAATATATATTCAATCATAGTACATAATTGTTTCTAAACAATTTCCAAGCTTTTACTGTTGCTTTTAAATTAGCCAAAATGCTAATTGTGTGTTGTTTAAATAAGTTATCATTTTCTAAAACTCTAAATTTGTTATTTTTGTGTCACATTTTTGTATCCCTCATTGTATCACTGGAATAAATAATCATCAATTGTTGAAGCTGTTTGCAGCTAGATTTGCTGTGTAAACTATCTAAACTTTAGATACAATAAATAGACAAGTTATTTGTTATAGTTAGTTTTTAATCTCGGATCTGCTTTAAAGGACAACTGAAGCGAGAGGGATATGGAGGCTGCCATAACTATTTCCATTTAAGCAATACCAGTTGCCTGGCTGTCCTGCTGATCCTCTGCTCTAATACTTTTAGCCATAACCCCTGAACAAGCATGCAGCAGATCAGGTGTTTCTGACATTTATGCCAGATCTGACAAGATTAGCTGCATGCATGTTTCTGGTGTTATTCAGACACTTCTGCAGCCAAATAGATCAGCAGGGCTGTCAAGCAACTGGTATTGTTTAAAAGAAAATAATTATGGCTGCCTCCATATTCTTCTCATTACAGTTGCCCTTTAAGTATATAAGCATATCAAGCCCGAGTACCCCCTGGAACCATTAGAAGTACCCCCTGGGGTCCGCGTATCACATGTTGAAAACCTAGGTTGTAGACAATAAAAGTAGAGATAATTCAAAATATATACCTCGTAAAAATGTACCACTTTTCCATTAAAATAATTTTTGATGTGACTTTCATGCTTTTACTTGAGTGCATGAGAGCTATTACCCATAACTATATCTCACATTACTTTTGGTTAGTCAGATCTAACCTGAAGACAGGAGGAGTCAGCATTGGAGGCCTGGTTGCTGGGCTTGGCAGTACATGCTGGAAGTTTTGGTGCCACACCTTGGTCTCATACCACTTGTCTTCCTAACGTCTAACCTCCATGATTGTGTTAACCCCTTTCTAAAGCCCAATCTACACGATACGATTCTTTATACGATTCGATTACGATTCTATTTACGGTCTGATTAAATCCAACATGTCCGATCAGGATTCGATTCGATTCAATTCTATTTGCCTTTGCAAAACAATGGCAAATTGAATTGAATCGAATCCCGATCGGACATGACGGATTTAATCGGATCGTAAATAGAATCGTAATCGAATACCTGATCTTACCCCAGCCTCACTTTACCCTATCCCCTAACAATCTAACATTCTGCTTACCTAACCTAACTGAAACTTACTTTTCATTGTCTGCCTTAGGGCACCCAATTATTCGCCAGTCTGTCAAAAAGTTGAGTGCCAGACATTCAGCTAAAACCTTCCTAAATGCAGTGACAGATCCATCATCGTCTACCAATTTCACCAACCTCTACTATCTGATCTCGGAAATCAAGATAGTTTTTCCACTTTGGGAATACATCCAATGGGGTATGCTTGTCCTAACGAATCATTTATTAGGAATACACACCTATGGAGAACATATTTTATATGAACCTACAAACCTGGCTTGTGTTCGTTTAAAATTGTCTATTGGGTAGATATTTGCAAAACGTTACTGGGTTACACTGAACCATAAATTAAGGAATAACCAGGAAGCTCTTGGTGACCCAGAACCACTAATAAAAAAAGCAATGCTAAGGCTGCTTTCACACTGAGACGTTACAGATGCACGTTAGAGCAGCCTATAACGCAGCCCAACGCACAGTAATGAAAAATCAATGGGCTGTTCACAGTGCCCACGTTAAGTGAAAGTACTGCATGCAGTACGTTATACATGGCTATGTTTGCACATAGCTCCGTAATTTTAGACTGTTTGCACATGCTCCGTAATTTTGGAGGAGTAGAGAGTCCGCTATTGCGGCCAGCCACATGGCTAATTAATATTCACGGCACTGTGTGACATGCAGTGCTTACTTCCTGGAGCGGCCGCTTTAGCTGGCGGGACCACATGGTCCGCATGTTTCAAAAAGTACGCATCACGGCATCACGGACGCATCAAGAGCCGCACAACGCGGCTCAATCTGACATCCAACTTCAACACTACCATGCGTTGCGTTAGGGGCACGTTATGCAACTTAAACGTCGCATCTAATACAACGTCTTAGTGGGAAAGAGGCCTAAGGCTTCTTGCACACAGGGACGTTACACGCGCATGTTAGTGCAGCCTGTAACGCTCCCCCAACGCACAGCAATGTAACACAAGTGGGCTGTTCACACTGCCCACGTTGCGTTACATTGTAACGCAGCAAAGTGCTGCATGCTGTTCGTTCTCCGCGGCTAAGCCGCGTTAGACTGTTTGCACATGCTCAGTCATGTTGGGGAGGAGGGGCGAGCGGCCAGGAACATGGCTAATTAATATTCACTGCACTCAGTGACGTGCAGTGTTTACTTCCTGGAGCGGCCGCTCTGTGCGGCGATTGGCCAGGCGGGACCACGTGATGCCGCATGCGTCCAAGAGTACGCATCATGGACGCCAGAGTGAGCTGCACATGGCGGCTCACTCCGACATCCACACCAGAGAGCACCAGGCGTTGCGTTAGGGGCACGTTATGTGCCCGATAACGTCCCCTAAACGCAACATCCTGGTGTGTAACTAGCCTAAATGTAATTTTACCTTCTTAAAACAGGAGGTATTTGTGATAATTCAGCTTTAAAGTGTAATAAAACTCTGACATAACATTCAATAAAAATGTGTTTTCCTACTTTTTATTACCCATTACAGTTACCATATTTGCTTTTGTGCACAATTAATATTGTCTGTCTGCAAATTACAAAGTACAGTTTATCTGCACTGAAAGCTGCCATTGCATTTTATTGCATAGCTGCTGTAGTTATATATTAAAATCAATCTAGTGATCACTTCTCAACAGCACGCCTACTAGAAGCAGAGAGCGCTCAGTTTCAGTACTGTGCTAATGTTTAAATCTATATGACAAAGGAATGTAAACAAAACATAATGTTATCACTTCTTCAGATGCAGCCAGAAGTTGCACACTGAAGCAAGGAGCTTTCAACTGAAGAACAAGATGATGTGAACTGTTTGTATGCTGTTTTGCTTAAAAAATGGTGGTAGTAGATTTTATGCTGTAAATTATTCTTTTTTTTAGAGCAAAGAGGAAATGCTGAGTATGAAACAACTCTAAGGCCTGGTGCACACCAGAGGAGTTTTTCTCAGCGTTTTGAGTTTTTAAATCTGCTGCTAATGTTATCCTATGTGTCTGTGCACACTGGAGCAATGAGGTTTTGTAAAAAAACTCATAGCATTACATTGGGAAGAGCTTTTAGAGGTTTCAAAAGCTCTTCCCAATGTAATGCTATGGGTTTTTTTTTACAAAACCTCATTGCTCCAGTGTGCACAGACACATAGGATAACATTAGCTGCATATTTAAAGAGACACTGAAGCGAAAAAAAATTATGATATGATTTGTATGTGTAGCACAGCTAAGAAATAAAACATTAAGATCAGATAAATCAGTGTAATTGTTTCCAGTACAGGACGAGTCAAGAAACTCTAGTTGTTATCTCTATGCAAAAAAGCCATTAATCTCTACGACTTTCAAAGTCGTGGAGAGGGCTGTCTTCTGACTTTTATTATCTCAACTGTAAGTAAACAGTTTTCTTTTTATCTGCCAGAGGAGAGGTCATTAGTTCAGACTGCTCTGAATGAATCATTTTGAATGCAGAGTGTTGTGTAATCTGCACATATTAAAGAATGATGCAATGTTAGAAAACACACTATATACCTGAAAATAAAAATATGAGAATATTGTCTTTGCTGCTAATCTTCTAGTAATTATTCATAGTACACAACCAATTCATTATATCATATTTTTTTTTCCGCTTCAGTGCCTCTTTAAAAACTCAAAACGCTCAGAAAAACTCCTCTGGTGTGCACCAGGCCTAAGTGAGCTACTGCAATTAGCCATGTTGCATCACTCCCGAATATGAATATCATCTCTTTATGACCCTGAAAGCAAAGCTGCCCATCCAGAACCGCTGGTGTACAGTGAGCTTGTAGCTCATAAGTTTTTCAGATCCACAGAGGAAGTTTTGTAATGGGGATCTACTTATGAGTTGCATAATTGCATGTATCTGCACACACAGCATTGGGCATTTTTTCTCTGTTGTTCATAAATCCATAGACAATGCATGCCTCTATTCCAATAGGTTCCGGTGAGGGTTGCCACAACTACCCGCCTCAGGTAGAGCTTGCAGGATATTTTCTCATTTTCCACTGATCTCCATGCCAGGAAAACCTTATTAATCGAACCTTTTGTTTTATGCTGATCAGCTGGTGTAGGGTACACATTTCATTCAAGACAGCCCAATAATCTGATTTCGTGTAAAATAAATCTTCGATTACTTTCATCAATTATTGTGAGGTCAGACTGAAAGCATACAATAGGAGAGGTTGGAAAATGTCTCCACAGGTATAAGTGAAAAGCAATCCACTGCACACTGGGATTCTGAAAATGCAATAATCTATTATTGTCACATCTGGCGATAGCAGTTAATGCATTTCAGACCCACAGGGATTCTGAATCCCCTCTGAGAAAAGTTGGGCAACCCCTGCTGTATACAACTGCCATGAGAGGAATTAGTGCTCTATGGGGCTGGATTGCCAGTGCTTCAGAAAGTCGCAGGTAGCACATTGTACCAGTAGTATTTTGTTTTGCTTTATAAAGTGCTTTCTTGATGTTACTCGGCCTCTGGATGGGGAACATGAGCCATCTTTGTGTTACTAAAATGTGTGTTTTAGCTCCATGACCAGGAGTGACACCTGAAGTAAATGGAAGCTGCCATGTTAATTTTTTTTTAAAACAATACCAGTTGCCCAGCTTCCTGCTGATCTCTTTGGGTGGTGTAGCCTCTGAATTACACACCTGAAACAATCATGAGACTAATCCAGTCAGAACATCTGAGCTGAATACTTGTTCAGGGTATATGGCTAAAGGTATGAGAGGCAGAGAATCGGCAGTATAACCAGACAACTATGGCAGCCGCCATATCCCACTCAGTTAAAGAGGAACTCCAGCCTAAACAAACATACTGTCATTAAGATACATTAGTTATGTTAATTAAAATAGGTAATATAATCTCTTACCCACTATGTTTTAAAAGAACAGGCAAAGGTTAGTGATTTCATAAGGGCAGCCATCTTTTTGGTTGAAAGGAGATGACAGGGAGCGTGAGACACAGTTACAACTGTCCTGTGTGCTGATCACCCCTACCAGTTGCTGGGCAACGTGAATAACAACATAGGAAATCCAATCATGCTTTGCACAGCATCAGGGGAAAAAAGCCCGGGCTTTTTTTCTTTGATGGGGGGAGCTTAGCAAAAAATGCAGCTAAAAATGAGTCTTCTATAAGAAAAACAGTCCTGATGCTGTCAAACTGTTAAAGAAACACCAAACCTTTTCAGTTCTGCTGAGTAGATTTTTAGTCTGGAGGTTCACTTTAAGGTGTACTTTAATACTGTTGACATGTGTTTATGCTTTTCATTAGTGAACCATCGGAGATGACAAATATCTACCATGCCTAAGTTTCAGGAATCATATCATGCCTAATATGTATGTTTTTTTTTTTTATTCTCTACTACTGACCTGACAATCCCATAGAGAATTGGTTACTGTAATGATTCTATGATCCATTATATAAAAAGTTTCTCCTTTTACATTTACTGTTTTGGAACTTCCCTGAACCAGACTGTTCTGTCCATCAGAAGATTGTGCGCAAGTGTATACATTCCTGTAGTGAACTTTGTCCACATTATGCCGGGTGAACAATAACTTTTCCAGAAAGAACCTGCTTAATCTGTTAAATTCCCAGCCACGCTCATTACATTAGGCAGCGCAGTGATATAGTGGATAGTACTCTCACCTTGCAGTCCTAGGTTTCTAGGTTCAAATCTTAGCCAGTCCACTGTCTACATAGATTTTCTATGTTCTTCCTGTGCTTGCATGGGTTTCCTGTGAAAACTCCAGTGTCCAGGCCCTATCAGGGTAATGAGTGAAGGCTTAATAGGGGTAGTGGATGAAGACCCTGTCAGGGTAATGAATGAAAGCTCAGCCAGGGTTAGTGAGTGAAGGATCTTTCAGGGTAATGAATTAAGGCCCTATCAGAGTAGTTCACAAAGGCCCTATCAGGGTAGTGTATAAAGGCTCTGTCAGGGTAGTGTATGAAGGCCCTGACAAGGTAATGAATGAATGGCCTGTCGGGGGTGGTAAATGAAAGCTATATAAGGGTGGTGAGTAAAAACAGTATTAGGGAGGTGAACAAAAGGACCTGTCAGGCCCAGTTAGGGTAGTGAAGGAATGCCCGTTCAGGTTAGTCAAAGGCTCATCAGAATGCTGAAAGAAAGCTGGTCAGGGTAGAGAATGAAGACCAGTCAGGGAACTGAATGGAGGTTTGTCAGGGAACTGAATGGAGGTTTGTCAGGGAAATTAATGAAGGCCAGTCAGGATAGTGAATGAAGACCGGTTAGGGTAAAGAAGGAAGATCCAGGCAGGGTAGTGAATGAAGATGATTGAAGAAAGGTCAGGGTAGTGAATGAAGGTGGTCAGGGTAATGAGCAATGACCGGTCAGAGTAGTGAATGAAGGCTGTCTGGATAGTGAATGAAGACCAGTTAGTGTAATGAAGGAAGATCCAAGCAGGGTAGTGAATGAAGGTGATAGAAGAAAGGTCAGGGTAGTAATTGAAGGCAGTCAGGGTAATGAGCGATGGTTGGTCAGGGTAGTGAATGAAGGCCAATAAGGGTAATGAGTGATGGTCGGTCAGGGTAGTGAATGAAGGCCAATAAGGGTAATGAGTGATGGTCGGTCAGGGTAGTGAATGAAGGCCGGTAAGGGTAATGAGCGATGGTCGGTCAGGGTAGTGAATGAAGGCGGTCAGGGTAATGAGCGATGGTCAGTCAGGGTAGTGAATGAAGGCCGGTAAGGGTAATGAGTGATGGTCGGTCAGAGTAGTGAATGAAGGCGTTCAGGGTAATGGGTGATGGTCGGTCAGGGTAGTAAATGAAGGCCAGTCAGGGTTAGTAAATACTCTGTTGCTTGGTTACACAGTTTAGATCAGTTTAGCCAACAATATGACTGACAGATCGGGTAAACATATAGAGGATGTAATACATTTCTTTGCATAAAACAGTTGTGCTTTCATTTTTTCTTTTTACAAATTGAAGAACGTCTCGCCAAACGCCTCTTCTCTTAACATTTTGACATTAGCCTAGAGAGGATTTAGCTAATTAGAAATAACAAGCTGGAGTCTTTGATAATGCATTTTATTTCAAAACTTTCATACGTTAAACATATGCAACCATTTCCCAGCTCCCCTGACGCTCTCTGTAAGCACACAGCGCCTTGTTTCAGAGGCCTATAATTTCGTGACATTTATGGTGTATAAAGAAAATTGCAGAGCGCTTTTATATATTTATTGTGTTTAACACAACAAAAAAGTATTTACTTTTAACTTAGTTGACTGAGAGAGAGAAGTGTAAATTGCTTTTCAGTGCCCAGTCCAATGAAACTTCAATGAGGTCTCTTTAAGCCTTATAAAAGGCATTAGTTAAATGTGTGTGTATAGCCATTGCCTGTCCACAGCAGCCAACCCTTGGGAGAAGGAACATTCACAGCAGTGTTGGATTTTTTCGGCTGAGAAAAGAGAAGCTTATTGATCAATCTGTGCTGTGTGGCTGGGGCACTTTAAAGGATAACTGTACTGATGCACATAAGCAAGCCTAACCTTTCACACCATAGAGAGAATTAAAGCAATCAATTGCTCCCATGCTGGAGTTGCCAGTCCAATGTTCTAGCCGCTCCATAGTGCTCCCGTCACGCTTTTCGTCACTTGTAAACAATGCAGGACATTAAAGCAGACCTGAACTCAGAACTTCCTCTCTGCTCAAAACATTTCTTTGTTACAGCTGATAAAAAATCCGGCAATAAATCTGCAGTGCGTCTACTTCCTGCTTTTATGGAAACAGACTTAACCTTCCTGGCGGTAAGCCCGAGTATGCCGCGCAGGAAGATATCTCAGCCCCTGGTGGGGCGATTTCCTCCATTCAAAATGCTGTACGCGCAGCCAGCACTTTGCTAGCCGCGCGTACAGCTTGATCGACGCCGCTCTGCGGCCATCGCCCGTACGCAGCGGCGCAAGAGGGCCCCCCCCCCGCCAGAGCGCTGCCCGGACCAATGAGTTCCAGGCAGCGCTATGGGCTGGATCGGAGGTGTTTGACGTCAGGACGTCGGCTGACGTCCATGACGTCATACTGATCGTCGCCATGGCGACAGGAGAAGCCAAACAGGGGAGCGCGTTATATACGCGTTCCCCTGTTTGCTATTGATGCCGGCGACGATCGCACTAGAGGGACACATGCGCCCTCTAGTGGTGTTTCATGTAGCTACCACTCTGGTAGCTTTACATGAAACGCACACAAAAAAAAATACAAAAAAAAAGGATTTTTGCCAATTTGGCAAAAAAAATTAACCACCAGGGAGGTTAAGGTTAACATCCTGTGTTTCCAAATTAGCTGATTTGCCTTGATAGAGGAGGTTTCTGAGCTGACACAGCTGAGAGATCAAAGTAGAGTGGCAATTAGTCACAGATGAGGGGGAATTAGACAGGCTAAACTTTCTAAATACATACAGGGTGCATTTCTATCTATTTTACTTCTGCCCTGTGCAAGAGTTCTGGTCCGCTGCTGTCTCTGTTCTCTTCACACACATGCGCCCCACTTGGTTGTTATGACAGGTCTGAAGGCTGGCTGACAAGTGTGAAGGCGAGGCATTAATACATGAGAGCATGTGATTGCAGGAGCCTGGAGATGTAAGAAGGCCCCAACTACTACATTACGCCCTCCGATAAAGTAGTTCATCCTCCAGATCAGGGTCTTTTGTGACTAAATTTGTTATAGGTGTGGAGATTATGATGTCCACACTCAGGACCAGATTCACCTATAGGCACTGTAGGCTCGCGCCTACAGGCGGCCTGTGTGTGAGAAGCGGCTCATTTGCCGCCCAAATTACCCCCCTTCTCTCCCTCCCACTGCAGAGTGCAAGTGGATCATTAATCGCAGCAGAACAATTACCGGCTCTGATGTTCCAGCAATGATTCTCTCCCCACCAGTGAAGCACATTTGGCTATCTATAAGGGGGCACATCTGGCTATCTATATGGTAGGAGGGCTCACAGCGTTGTGGCCCGTGTTAAGAGGTGGAGTTTATGGCACCAGAGCTTATATGTCTATAGGCTCCTGAGCTGTAAATTTGGCTCTGTCCATGCTTGTTTTATAACCCTTGCAAGAAGGGCCCACAGGCCCAGGGGTAGGCGAGGGAAATGGTTTAAACATTGGGGGAGCTCTATCAAAATTTTGCTAGGGGGGGGGGGTGATTTGAAATCATGCCCCTGTGTGAAGATACTCTTCTAGGTAAAGTACTTAATTGTGAGGGTGCCACATAATGTTTGTTTTTTATTTATTAATAGTGTATAGATTTTAACCCCATTTCACAGTGAGGATTTGTTATTGTGAATTGTGTTTTTACACAGTGTTTTGTTTATCCTTATTACCAGTGACAGGAAGTGAAGTAATATTTTTTTTAATACTCATTTCCCGGTCCCTGCAGTTACATCTGTTTTTGTTTGATATTCCCTCCATGCATTTTTGTTTTCCAAACTTATTTGTAGGCGACGTAATGGCTTGACAAATTGACACTGAGATACAAAACATCTCCCTCCTACATGCTGGCAGTCAGTGCCGGGGACGAGCTGCAGGAAGCAGGGCTGGCTCCATGCGAGAACAGTTTAGTGATCCGTATAATGGAAGCGAGACTATGGGTGCTTTAGGGTATTTGTGTTTCAAATATTTAGCATTTATCTCCCCATGTGGATCACACATCAGTTTATTCTGCCAAAGTGTTTGCTTGCAGATAATTTAATAAATGCTGCCATTAACTGTGTTTCCTTGGCAGTTATAGCTGCATGCAAGAGTGTAAAAGAACGGAATAATGATTCATTTCTTAAACTCAGAGGAGAAATATATATGCTTATGGATTCATATGTAAAGTAAAGCATTTGCAGCTCGCAGGTGCAGCATCTTATGCAGAGTAAAAGGGATTTTATTTTCTTTCTTTAAAGGTAGAGGGGTTCATTTAATAAAACAGGTGCAGAATAAATGGGATGATCTACCCACAGCAATCAGTCAGGTTTCAGCGGTTGAAGTGGAATTGCTATAATATGAGAATCACGAAGATCAGGGGTGTAATTAGAAATCACTGGGGCCCCCTGCAAAACATTTGGATGGGGTCCCTCCCCCTCGCCTTCTGCACAGGTAAACTGAGAACCAATGTTATTTAACTGGCTCACTTCAGTGTGTTTTCCCCTTGCAGATAAAACTGACAGCAGAGAAGCACTGCAGGCATTTTCACTCTGTTACATTAGCTTCTGTGATAAAACGTGCAAGTTTTCACACATACAGACATACATGGTGTACAGAAAACGCATAGAAAAAAACGACAGACGAGTGACCTCCCAGCCTCAGCCTATTATACTCACTCTGTCCATCTCTGACGGAGCAGAATTGGCGTCTGCAGGGGAGGAAGTAGATAGGTTGGGGGCTAGGCGCTGTACACAAGACCCTGTTGAGCACTGAATAGGTACGGTCTACAAATCTTTGTCTGCAAAACTTTGTATGATTTCTTATCAGTGGCTGAGCAGATGCAGTCATTAAAACTATTGTGCAGAGAGCATAAAGTTTTTTCTCTCCGTGCCCTTAGTTGTTAGTTTCTCAGGACAGGGAAATAAAAATTCTCCCCATATGGGGCCCCCTGTGGCTTCTGGGCCCCCTTTGCAGTTGCATCCTTGCAGGGTTTATTGTTATGCTCCTGACCAAAATAAGGAATTGTGAGGAATTTAACTTAGTCAAAGACAACGGTAATAACTTAACATCAGTTCTAACCATTTCCCATTCTATTTTTAATTAATAATAAGTTTCATTTTAATAAACCAATAAACCATTGCAAGTGTAATACTGACAGCACATGAACAAATTATGAAGTGATCAGGCTGGGTAAGCAAGGATTAACTCATTTAGGCTTCTTCCTTCCTTCTAATGCACTCCATGCTGCTCTCCATCTTCTGACACTTCTGTCTTCATAGCGGAAGTTCCAGTTTAGAAGGCAGAATCTTGGAAAGTTGAAGAGTGTTGTGCCGCGCATCAGAAGGGAGGCGGCGGCCTAGGTGAGCTGCTTACACAGCCTGAACTCCCCTCCCCACCCCCCCCCATACACTCTGTGATTATTTCGTTCTTGTGCATCCCTAGGGATGACAGATGTTTTATAGATGTTTTTGTATTAAGTTACTCGTTTCAGTTTAAGTGTCTGTTTTGTAAAAAGAATAATAAAAAAATTTGAAGATATATGCACGTTTTAATGAAAATAAATATAATTAATATGTTGTTTCTTCCAATATCTGCAGCTCAACATATAATGAATGAGCTGAATTTAAAAGAAAATATCAATTCTGCAGGCTTTCAACGATAACTGACACAATATTAAGTAACATCATTAAGTGGTAATTAAATTATTTATGATAAAATGGCCTGCTAAGAGTAAGGATAAACAGCATTACAGAGAGCAATATATCACTTGTGAATTTTAAAGCTTCCCTATCTCAACACCAACATTGGAAAAGCTGTCATTAATTTTGTGGCCCGCGTAGAAGCTCAGTGGGAATGTATAGTTACTGTAAAAAAACTCAATCTTTCAGCCTTTGAAGTTTTGTCTGCAAATGGAGAAAATAATTTCGCAAAACTTGGCTTTGGGAACTGGGTAGCTGGTTAGAGTTTAGCGCCAGGAGTATACTTTGTAAGAATTGAGGGATGGTAAAGCTTGCCGTGCATGTACTGATTATTCTGATCGATCACCTTGTTCACTTATTCTTCCAACCTATTCAATCGCACAATAGGAGAAAGAGGCGCCCAGGAGTATATAAAACTTAAGTTAAAAGTACTAACATCGAGAAAAGGGGGAGGTGGCTTATCTCAATGACAGTCACATGTCAATAAAATGTATTGGCACGGGCAACGTGTTTCGTGGGTCTGAAGCCCACTTCCTCAATCCAATACAGTGCCAAAGGAGTTAGTAACCAGCGTTCTGAGCGCCTCCTATTCAATCGTTTCACTTTTGAACGATTTTGCTTATTTTTTTTATCACGTCTGTTTGGACATACTGGAACGTGTCTGCGTGAAGAGAACGAGGTAAGAGCGGTCAGGATTGGTGGCCCATAGAGGTTCACTGCATCAAGCAAAGTCCAATATGCCAACCCAATCAATCACTACCCAATTGGAATTCGATCGCATAGTGATGGATTACTACATTACACAGCAAGCCATCGAGCATCGATAAAACCACAAATTTTGTAATGCTCGATGCAGTCAATGCTATGACCATCAAACCTGCATGGCTCCTATTTCACCTTCTTCTTGTGGCGAATTTCCAACATGTTTGCTTAGGCTTACCATTGATAATTTGTACAAAAACAATTGAAAGTGAATCGATTGGATATACTTTAGCAGAATGACCAACAGATACAATCAGAGTGATCGATCAGAAATCAGTTAGAAAAATGAATGCCTGTATGACAAGCTGTGGGGTTAGGCATTGGCGAGTTTCAGTTGAGATTTAGGTGGGGGAGTGATTAATGAAAAGTTTAGTGTTAGGCCTTGGAGTGGTTTGTGTTATAGGACAGGCATACATGCAAAAACGATGCCAGGAAATTTGGGCACAAGGCAACGTGTAAAAATGTCTCACCCTGCTCCTGCAAAAGTCGGCATTAATTACTATTCCCCCTCCAGGTTGCCATGGACACAGAGGTAAAATGTCATTCGACTGCCAACTACTGGCAGCTGAATTGTGCTGTTTTTATAGCAATTTGGGCTCCGTCTTATGACGGGGCTCAAATTACTGTCTAAGTGCAGCTATAGCTATAATTCACATTACGGCCTATGGCGGTGCATGGTGCGCCCAGATTTCCCTGTGCCATTTGTGCCTGTCTCGATAGGAGAGGGGAAGTTAGTGTTAGGTATAGAAGAGGAGAGAATAGTGTTAGGTATTGGAGAGGAGAGAATAGTGTTAGGTATAGGAGAGAGTACATTTGTGTTAGTTTTAGGGTATTGGGAGGTTAGTGTTAGGCAGAGGAGAGGGGAGGTTAGTGTTAGGTACAGGAGAGGGGAGGTTAATGTTAGGTATAGGAGAGGAGAGAATAGTGTTAGGTAGAAGAGAGGGGAGGTTGCTGTAGGCTATAGAGGAGGTTAGTGTTAGGAGAGTGGAGGTTAGTGTTAGGCAGAGGACAGGTTACTGCTCTTCTAATTAAGTTCTCTCTACCACTAACAGCAGCCATCATCGAATCAGCTGTTAGCTGATAGGCTAATATGCAAGCACCAAAATTACCTTTACAATTCAGTCTACAGCCTGCACTGTTTTTTTTTTAATCCAGACATAGTAGCCAATGAATTCAAAATAGCCCTAAATGCATTCAGGACAGTAACTAGCCAACCATTCTGTTGCCATATAGTGTTCTCTTCTGAGGCAACAGATGTTGTTCCGCATTGACAAGGGTTCAAACTGAGCTTATCGCAAATATGCCAAGCTTAATTTATTACTAAGTTTATGGAACCTTTCCGTGAACAACTATTCAGGAAGGAAAAGGGAAGCCCGGTGTGTTGTTATAACTGCCATGCATAGACTTGTGGCTTTTTGATACACCAGTTCAGTAACAAATGTGATGTGGATGGGAAAGGGATATACTAGACTTGACTGTATTCTTCAGGCCCTCCATTGTCTAAAGTCCTTTGCACATTTAAATGAATCTGTCACCTATTATGCAGGATGTTGGTGATGTAGAGCTGACTGAAACATACAAAAAATGTTTTAGTCCTTAAAGTGTGTGAACGGTTTGCAAGATTTTTGCTAACCATGGTTCCCTTACTCACTTGATAGAGCAAATAGACTGTATCGGAGATAAAGAGATGCAAATTGAATTGCATTTGACCATTTAGCCTCGAGGTAGCCATAGCCCATAAAACTAGTGGTAGATCAGGTAAAAGAATTAGGGCTTGATTTACAAAGTGGTGCTAACCTACTTAGCATGTCTAAAGTCTTTAGACGCGCTAACCAGGGTGCTAAGTAGGTTAGCACCGGATTTCTCAATCAGATCGCGCGCTAACTTTGCGCGCGCAAAGTTTTACGCGCACTAAGTTTTACGCGCGCTAAGTCCCATAGGCTTTAATGGGCACTTCGCGCGGAGCGCCCTGCGCTCTGTGCAGTACGCGCGTAAAGTTTTACGCGCATAAAGTTTTGCGCGCGTAAAGTTTTATGCGCGATAAGCTTGTTTAGACGTGCTAAGGGGGTTTTCACAGGCGTGCTAACAGTTAGCACCGCTTTGTGAATCAAGCCCTAAATGTCTTCCAAATTTTCTTGTATCTGTTCTGCTACTCTGTATCATTAGACAGAATTTCATCAGAAGTCTTTTCTAATATTTTTTTTTATAACATTGCCTCATTCTCTAATATTTGCAGTTTACACACTACTCAGCATTCTAAATTATTTTACATAGCAGGCCAGTGAACGTTTGAACTATCCTCTGCAGAGAAAAAGATAACAGTGACTGACAGTTGATAACAAGCTTCAGAAGACAGAGCTCTCTGCGACTTTGAAAGTCGTGGAGCTAAATGGCTCTTCTGCATAGATAACTGGAGTTTAACTCTTCCGGTACTGGAAACAACATTAGACTTATATCTTTGCTCCTAATATTTTATTTCTTATCTGTACTACACATACAAATCATTATATCATAGTTTTGTTTTTTTCCTTCAGTGTCTCTTTAAAGAGATTCTGTAACAACATTTTCAGCCTTATTTCTTCTATCCTATAAGTTCCTATACCTGTTATAATGTGCTCTGTCTTGCTGTAGCCTTTCCTAGTCGCACAGTGGCTGTATTATCTCTGTTATATAATCTAATCTTCTTTCCTCTGATGGCTTTGTCAGGCTCAGGCACTCAGGCAGGAATGTGCTGGTCTGCTTGAGATAGGATAGAAGCTATACACACCCTCTCCACACCCCCTGCAGGCTCTGTGTGAGTCAGACTGAGCTCCTCTCAGCCTATCACACTCTGGTTAGCAACCATGTCTTTTGTTTGTAAACACTGCCTAAAACTGGCAATTACAAGCCAGGATTGCAGCAGTTAGTGGCAGAAACAGCACAGAGAGGCCCAGGAGAACATAATAAATAGAATGGTATGCTTTTTTTATTGTAAGAATTTGAGTACAGATTCTTTTTAAGAGCCAGCATATCTGATCTATGTGTGATCAATATCTTAACAGAAAATGCCATAGCTTCTGTCGATTTTCATGTGATTCAATGTTTATATCAATCTAAAGTCTAATCTCTTGAAATTTTCTCATAGTGTATGAGTACTTTACAGGTGGCCACTAACGATACAATTTGCCGAACAATCGTTTACTAATGATTATTTGTATGATCAAAATGGAATAATTGTTTGGGACCACTAATAGACAAAGATCTTCTAACCAAACCGATCAGATTAATGAAATCTATCCAAAAATGGAATCTATTTCATTAATCTGATCAGAGTGGTTAGGCGATTTTTGTCCATTAATCGTCCCACAAGTGTTAATTTCCAATAATTCATATGAAGAATCCTTCATAAACGATCGTTTGGCATATTGTATTGTTAGTGGCCACCTTAAGAGAGCTGACAGAAGGTCATAGAGCGTAGCCCATTGGGATTGTACTGCATGGGAGGACCAGCACACGTGAAAATAGTTGCCAGACTAATGAAAAATCTCTAAAACCCTTTGGGGTGGTGAGAGCCTAGTGACATATCTGTAAAACACTCAGCCAAAAACTGTTGCCCCAGGGACCGAGACCCTGTTGGTGACAGTTATATTGCCTTTATATGCACCTTTATGGCCCTCAAGCCTTAAAGGACAAGCGATGTGAGAGAAATAAATCTATCTGTACTTACCTGGGGCATCTTCCAGTCCCTATAAGTCATGTGTGTCCGTTGCAGCATCTCCAGGCTTCTCCCATCTCCCGCTGTCAGCCTCTGAAGATTGCCGATCCCCGATGGGTCTGTGTCTTATGCGCGGGCATGCGGCCATGTCACTGGGAGCGTACTGCGCCTGTATGAAGGCCCCTATCTTCATGAGATACTTGAAACTGAGATGGCTGCGTCGCTTATGTTAATAAGGCTCCTTGCCTTGTTGTGTGTAGGAACTCCACCTTGTGTAGGAACTTCACCTGGAATTTATATTGGTATGTACACAAACTCCATTATATCGCGTTTCATGTTCCTAATGCACCATTTCAAATGAGCATTACTCGTGTTGGTTATTGTGTCTTTTAATTAGTGCTCTTCAATTTGGTTATAGCGTGCACTTTGCCTGACTCGAGAACACACACTGTTACCTTTCAAGTTGCTAATTATTATTTCTCAAATCTGCATAGCATCTTAATTACGTGAAAATCTGCTTTGAAGTACTTTAATTGTTACAATAATTTCTCCTATTGTTGTCACATAACTAGAAATAATTTATCCTGTGCATCCCGTCTTTTACATTTTCAGTACAGTAGCAAAGGAACTCTTGTCTGAGTGCTTTATTGTTTACCGCGTACCTGTTAGGCTATTCATGGTTTGTAAAGTTATATTGCTGGATAAGTGCAGGTACCAGAAACAGCCTTTGGGTGCCATTATTTTCAAACTCTTTGTGTGTACCTGGCCAGTCTCTCAATCTCAAGTGTAAATTAACAAAGGATGTCCTCAAACCCCACTTCTTTAAAGCAGCAGGGACAGCCATACTACCACAGGAAAAACATATGTATTGTACTGTCCGCGCGTTATTTACTAAATAAAATTCACTGAAGTCAAAGAGAAAACAATTCTATGCGTTTTCCATCTTCACTGCCTCTGACGGAAGCCAGTCCTGATGTAATTTCCTCCCTTACTCTTTCCCTCCTAGAAACTGCACTGTCATATCTAGCTTGCTTTGCAAACACGTGAGCACAGCATGGATCGTATTTCTGCAGCTTCTGCAGAAATGGGCTTCTCAGCCTGCCCTCAGGCAATTAGTGTGGAGCAGGAATGTGGGAGGGGAAATAACAAGCTTCCTAGTTGGCAATGTACCAAATAGAGCCAGGCTGATTGAGATCAGATTAATTACTGCGGACACATTTATGATTATGCTTGCAATGCAGGGTCAGGTTGTAGACTGCATAATAAACACACAGCAGTGCGTAAATGGATTTTGATTTTCTCTGACAATCCCGCTTTAAAATGTTCTATCCTATTATAATGAAAAGGTCTGACTGAACCGTATAGCCATATTACACCCCCATTTGTTGGTCTTTATATTTGATAAGTATTGTATACTTTGTGTCTGTAAGCTTCCATACAGCATTGTATGTGGACAGTGGGAGAAGTTAGCAAGTCATTGCTTTGTTCAGTCACTTTGCTCATGTGATGCATTGTGTATGTACTTGCATATGGTTTCTGTTTTAAGATGGGAAAAATTGTACTTCGCATTGAGTTTTTCAGTAGCTCTGGGTGTCTTCTGCAAAATCTTTTGTTGGTTCTCAGTCACCATAATTTAACTGGATGCCCTTCAAATTATCTATATTATGTTTGTACATTTGAAATCTACCCTATTTCATATGCATAGTGTAGCTCTCTTTATTTTTGTTCTTTAAAGAATCATCATCATCATCATTAGCAACACATTGGTCCACCTTTGTGATATCAAATTTAGTCCAATCACATTAATTTAATAAGGCATTACAAAGTGCAGTGGTTATGTCTCAGATGCAGTACCCATTGGAGCCAATCGGAACTAATCTTATTAGTGGTATGA
The DNA here is from genome assembly GCF_040937935.1 of Hyperolius riggenbachi. Lineage (NCBI taxonomy): Eukaryota > Metazoa > Chordata > Amphibia > Anura > Hyperoliidae > Hyperolius > Hyperolius riggenbachi. Next base: position 427,385,308 of record NC_090649.1, on the reverse strand, counting down.
CTTGAGTACGCTAAGAGCTGACTGGCAGCATAAATGTCATTACTGTTTGCATTGTTTTATTAAAAAACCTGTGTATGGCATGTTCTCCAATGCATTGCATAATGTGCAGCTAGCACTAATTAATATTTACTCACCATCAGCAATTTTACATTATTTTCCATCTAAACTGATAAAATATGGAATGCGGTCACCATGGATAATATTACTTTTCACGTTATTATCCTTTACTGCTTTGCATTATTAAATAAGCTTGTAGATATGCATATATGTTCTTATCCTGTATTCCATTAATGTGTCCTATCCATTTTCTTTATGACTACTCATCTCTTTTATGTTGCACCTCATCTACAGTATGTATTACTGTACATACTGTAGATGAGGTACTGTACTGGAAGCAATCATCAGGCCTCTCCTCAAAAAACCCTCCCTGGACCCAGATGCAATGACCAGCTACAGACCTGTCTCTAACCTCCCCTTTCTGGGCAAGCTAATTGAAAAAGCTGTCTACCTCCAGCTAGAAGCCAAAATCCTACAAAACAACAGTTATGACCCATTCTAGTCTGGCTTCAGGAAACACCACAGCACTGAAACTGCCCTCATCCAAATATGCAACCACCTGCTCATGGCAAGAGACAGAGGAGAGTGCTCGATCCTCATACTGCTAGACCTTTCTGCAGCCTTTGATACAGTTGACCATGCCATCTTGATAAACAGGCTACAGGAATACTGCGGCATTGATGGCAAAGTTCTTCAGTGGTTCCAATCCTTCTTGAGTGGCAGAACCCACAAAGTGTCTATGGGGCCCTTCCTGTCCACCCCTGTATCACTTAAGTATGGGGTGCCCCAGGGCTCAATCCTCTCTCCCCTGCTTTTCACTATTTACATGTTACCGCTGGGAAAACTAATCCAAAAACATGGCCTGACATACCACTGCTATGCAGACGACACCCAACTATATCTTTCCTTCAAGCCTGGTGTGACAGACCCAACTCTAACTATAAACGCCTGCTTACGTGAACTACAGAAATGGATGAATGACAACTGGCTGAAACTAAATGCAGACAAAACTGAAGTCCTTCTGATTGGAGGGCAGAGCATGATAACAAAACAACTTAACTTGCAGTCTTCACCACTGGGAATAGGAGGCACGGATCTACGCAGCTCTGATCATGTGCGTAGCCTGGGAGTTCTAATTGATTGGGATTTAAACTTCAGAACTCAAATCTCTGCTGTGGTGAAATCATCCTTTTTTCACCTGAAGAACATTGCAAAAATCAAGCACCTCATCCCCCCAGAAAATCTGCCAACCTTAGTCCACGCCTTCATCACATCCCGACTGGACTACTGCAATGCTCTCTACACTGGCCTTCCAAAAAAGGCCTTGTACTGTCTACAGCTGATACAGAATACTGCTGCCAGACTGCTAACCAACCAACCCCGTCACTGCCACATAACGCCAGTCCTGCACTCCCTTCACTGGTTACCTATAGAATGGAGGGTCCTATTCAAGATCGGCCTACTGACATTTAAATCCCTGAATAATCTAGGCCCTGGATACATGAAAGATATGTTGCAGCTACGTAGCAATCCCCGCATTCTCAGATCAACAGGTTCTAATAATCTAGTCATACCCAGAGTCCACTTGGAAACGTTTGGTCCCAGAGCCTTCTGTCATGCTGCCCCTACGTTTTGGAACTCCTTACCTCAACAGATCAGGACAGCTCCATCCCTGGACGTGTTTAAATCCAGACTGAAAACCCACCTGTTCAGTTTGGCATTTGCAGAAATATAACTTTTGTTGTGTGACTACTTCATCCTACTAATTACTGAATCTGAGAGAGCCTAAGCGCTTTGAGTCCTATGGGAGAAAAGCGCTATAGAAATGTTATTGTATTGTATTGTATTGTATTATTATTATTATTGTTCTGATAAAAGAGGACTTTAATGCTTTCCTTGCATTGAAGGGCATTCACGGCTATAATTATTAGGTAATTCCCAGGAGAGTTGATCCAGGGATTTATCTGACTGTCATCTGGAGTCGGGAAGGAATTTTTTCCCTTTTAAGGCTTATTGACACAGGTCTTGTAAGGTTTTTCACTTTCCCCTGCCTGGATCAACTGGGATATGTGCAAGTTTAGGATGGTGGTTTTTTGTTTTTCTGATTGAACTTGATGGTCGGATGTCTTTTCTTCAACCAAACTAACTATTAATATCGTTGTTATATTATTTATATCACTTTAAATCAAACTGAGAGTAAAAAAAATGGATCTGATCTTTGAAAAAAAACCTGTAGAAACCTTTAGATTTCAATGAAGAGCGTGAAATCTGTATCTATACTAATTCTATAGTTATTCAGCGCTTTCTTATTTAAATGTAAAGGTGAAGAAAAATCTATTGTTTCCCCTTATAATCAGGTTTCCTGCTTTCCCTATGGATAACTTGTTGGTTGCTGTTATTGTGCTGGAGGCAGATTTATCACAAACACCATCTGCCATGTCCAAGGAATTTCAGTTTTACAAACAGAAATTAAAATATACAGGGACACATTCCAGCGCACACACAATGGCGAATGTTGTAGCCTTCATTCACAACTGTTGCCATGAAGGATTTACTCTCCATGTTACAAATGTCTGGACCCCAGAAAAGAGTCTTCTAATGCCAGCCTCCGGTGGAATAAGATCTTGTGTTGCAGAAAGCTGTTGATAGATAATTGGGTAGTATTCATTAAGTAAAGATGTTCCTCTTCCAACTAGTATTCCATCAAAGCTTTTCAAATGTAATCAACTATGCTTCGTAGTGAGAGTTAGGAGTTGGATGAATGAGAATGCTGTTCCTTAAGCTATATTCATGCATTTATATCAGTCCTAATCAGTGTGCTAAAAGGTAAAAGTACTTATAGGTACTTAGTAAATGTACCAAATTTTAAGGGCTTTATTTATGAAGCTGGGATACCTCGCACTGTACTCATCACTGAGATCTGGAAAAGAAAAGTCAGCATATTTATAAAGGCCTGTGGCCACTACGAGATTTTTCCAAAGAATCGTTTCAATAATGTCAGAATGTAGGTACAGGGGTGTGATTGCACGATGCCATTTGGCGATGCGCGGCATAAATGACCGTCATAAATGACCGTCATGGCAGATCGGATCTTTAAGAAAACCCCCGATGACTCCTGCGCAAAGTACCGAAATCGATTGCACTCTCATTCATGCCTGTAGTGTGCATTTGTGTATGCCTGCCAGCAGGAAGGTGGCTTGGGGAACGCTCGTCGTCGTGGGACGTCGCTGGGATCCATCTTCCTGCGTTGTGAGATGCGTATTCGGCTTCACAGTGGGTGTTATCTGGTGAATGCAATTCAAAGCGATTAAAGCGGAATATAATCCAGAATTTCTTCTTTGCTCTAAAAGATTTACAACATATAATATACTAACACAATTCTTTTTTTTTTTTTTTTTTTTTAGTAAAACCGCATTCAAAGGGTTACATCACAGGGCTGACTCTTTCTTCTGCAGGGAGAATTCGCATCCGAACTGCTGTTTAGCTTATCTTGTGTACACATTCTTTACTTGATACATTTATGTTAACATTCTCTGGCTGTGCAGGACTTCAGCTGATGAGTCCTGGGGTGACATACAGGTCAGAAATCAGTGGTGGCTGCATTCACAAGAGAATTACAACAGTTATGAATAAAATGCACCAGCAGCTTTAAAAATAAACTAACTGAACTTTGGGTAGTTATAATGTCTAAATAAATAAATAATACTTGTGCACAAAAGCAAATATGATAATTGTATGGGTTATAAAAAGTAGGAAAACACATTTTTGTTAAAAAATTTTGTCAGAGTTTTAAACCGCTTTAACTCCAGGAACCAAAAAAAAAGGGAATTAAAAAAAAAAAAGACAGAGAAATAGTAGTGCTAATATAGTGTAGTGTCCCAGGGAATTGGATAACTGGTTCGAGAAATGCTACTTTCAAGACTGGGTTGCTGAAGGGTGAATTACACACATATATAAAGGAATCTTCCTTGCAGTGGGGTGGGTCCCAGACACAATGAGCTAAAAAGCCTGATAGGCTCAGGTTTTGTTTTTTTTTACTGAAGAAGTGAGTAAGGCCTATGAAATATGTCATCCTTTAGGTGTCCAATAATTTTAATATTTCTTATTACTCTTTCTCAACTGAGGTAAGATTATTTTACTTCACATTGCTTCCTAGCTGTTCCCAGTTGCCAAGGGTACCTCCTCCCACATGTTTTAGTTTGTTACCCCTAGCTAGGACACAGGGCCGGCGCTACCATTAAGGCAAAGGAGGCAGCTGCCCCAGGGCCCCAGAGCTTGTAGGGGCCCCCAGTAGCTACAAGAGGAAAAAAAAATTTTCAAATCGGCCTTATAGTTTTTGAGAAAATCGATTTTAAAGTTTCAAAGGAAAAAAAAATACACATTTAAAAACCTGCCGACTTTAATGGTTAATAGCAAATCCACCTTAAATGCTAGAAACCCTAAATTTGCAGGATATGTTAAGGAGATCATTAGGAATAAGAGGAAAAAACAATTTTTCAAAAAGACTTTATAGTTTTTGAGAAAATCGATTTTAAAGTTTCGAAGGAAAAAAGTATACTTTTAAATGCGGTAAATGTCACTTTTAGTAGCAAACCTAACGGTAGTGTAATTTTACATGCATCAAACGAAAGCGCAATACATTTCCTGACGGGGTTTCCGCAGCCGCAGCGCTTTGGCCAGGGATCGCTATACAGCCGCAATATGGCTGTAGGAAGATCCCTGGCATTTTTTCCTATTTTCCCAATTTTTTTTTTTATGTTTAGAGTGTGGAAATTTTTTTTTAAAAAAAAATTATGTGGGGTCCCCCCTCCTGAAACTTTTTGACCCCTTGTCCCCCATGCAGGCTGGGATAGCCAGAATGTGGAGCTCCGACCGATTGGGACTTCACACCCTGACTATACCAGCTGCAAAAAAGGTCCCCTAATGCCGATTTTTGTTCCGGGGTATATGTTGGGGGGGGGGGGGGGCCCAGGTTTATTTTGCCCTGGGGCCCCATTGTTGCTTAAACCGGCCCTGCTAGGACAAGGCACTCCCTGCCTGAGGTGTTCAAGTTACAGACACTAGATTTTTTGACCTGAAGAAGTCAGTGAGGTACACAAAATGTTTCGCCATTTAAGTGTCCATTAAATGGAACATTTGTTAATATCCTTCCTCTACCGAGGTAAGACTATTTCACACTGCTTTCCAGCTGTTCACAATTGATTGGGGTGCATTCTCCCACCTATTTTATTTTTTCCCCCTAACTAGGACAAGGTACTCGAGTTAGTTACTGCATTTTTTGACCTGAAGAGGTGGGTAAGGCCTGCAAAATGCATCGACCTTTAAGTGTCCAATAAAGTGAATATTTCTCCTTCTCCTCCTCCTCCTTATTCCTTCCATCTTCTTATTATAGGCCTAGTGCACACCAGAGCGGTTCGGCAGCGTTTTGCGATCCGCTTTCGGGGTGCGGATCCGCTTGGGTAATGTATCTCAATGGGCTGGTGCACACCAGAGCGGGAGGCGTTTTGCTGAAACGCATACTCCCGGGCTGCTGCAGATTTTGGATTGCGGATGCGTTTCTGCCTCAATGTTAAGTATAGGAAAACCGCAAACCGATCTGAAAAACGGCACTTCAGAGCGGTTTGCCAGGCGTTTTTTGTTACAGTAGCTGTTCAGTAACAGCTTTACTGTAACAATACATGAAATCTACTACACCAAAACCGCTACACAAAACTGCAAAACGCTAGCTGAAACGCTACAGAAAAAGAAGAAAAAGCGTTTCAAAATCTGCTAGCATTTTGCAGATCTGCTAGCGGTTTTTGGTGTGCACCAGGCCAATAGAGTCTTTGTTTCACACTGATTCCCAGCTGGTATTTTACTCCAGCAAAACATAACTCTATTCTCACACTAAACCCTCCCATTACCGTCGCCTAACATTAACACCCCCCATAGCAAACCTTAACCACCCCACCCCATAGTGAACCTTAACCACTCCACCCCCTCCCAGCGAACCTTAACCATACCCCATGGCTAATCCTAACCTGAGCCTCACGACTAACCTTAACAATCACCACCCCTGCTGGTGCCAATACTCACAAAACCACCCACAAAAATGTATATTTTTCGGTGCTGCCATGGATATTCATTGAAAATATCGATAACAAGAGTGAATTTGGTCGCCAGCAGCATCTAATATTGGGCGTGAACTCATAATCCTACAGACCATAGAAGCTTTGCATTTACTTCACAACTGAACCCAGCTGTATAGATTATAGCTGCCTGGCTGCACAGTTTAAGAAGTGGAGCAAGCAACATGGTACATGGCTGATGAGGTAAGTATGTTCTACCAAGCTACATAAGTGTTCAGATTTTTGGATTAGCGTTATTACTTAAGCTTCACCATCCTTCCTGTTTGTATAGCCTGGTATTGTGCTAAGGAAGACAAAAGCTGATTCTAGTGAGAAGAGTTTTATGTCTATTCATGTTCCACGTCATTCTGAGTCACATGAAATATTAAATAATTGTGCATCTATTATCTAGCAATAGCCATTAGCAAATCCGCTGCTGTTTATTCTATGTTGAATAAAGCAGCTTATTGGTGAATATGCTACCATTTTTTTCCCTTCCATTATGCATTAGGAAGCTCCATTAACAATGATTAGTTTGGGGTCCCATTGACCTAGAATCATTGGTAATAGTCACCACAGAAAAATAAGAACATTATCTAAAATGCAGCATAATGGCATTGACTTTTTGCTTGCGTCTTTAGGGGGAACATTGCTGCTGACTGTTATGGTAATGAGGCATCTTTTCTTCTATCAGAAAAATATTCACATACTCCCTGGGTATTTGTAATGTGTTTGATTCATTAGATCATACTTAGATCCTGCAATTAACATTAATCATTTACTTACCAGTGGTTGTGAAAAAATTAAGGAGCTGGAGACCTGAAACAAAAATATTTCTAGCATGACAGAATATGTTCTTAAAGTGAACCTCCAGACTAAAAATGTGAAAGCTGTTCGTGCATTCTAAGCCTCTGTCGGCAAATCTCATTTGACTGCCCAGTGCAGTCAAACAAGTGGGTGGCAGGGAGCAGTTATACTTATCGGTTCTGGACAGCTTCTCTTCCTACACTTGCGGCTTTGAACTTCTGGCCAGTCTTCTGGGTTCCGATCACACCCGAGCACATGATATGATATGACATGTTCAGGATCCAGGAGACCTTGTCAGCATTACAGCACCACCCGGTGGTGGAAGAAGGGTGATGGAAGAGATTCTTTGCTGTAATGCTGACACGGTCTCCTGGATCCCGATCACTTTTCATATCATGTGATCTGAACCGATTAGACATGTCGGGATTACATCTCTACCATGGTGGAGGAAAAAGATGCTGATCCAGCCGTCCAGACAAGTGTCTATGAAAGCTCCCTGCCACCCTCTCTGCACACCCTGCCAAGCCTGCCAGGGTGAGGAAGGCACATTTCCCCAGTGGCAGGAAAAATTTGGCCCTGCAGCCAAATAAAGTTTTACTTTATTTGGCTACTAAAGGGTTAAGGTTGTAATATTTGCTCACACCATGCAGTGACGATGTAAGATCATAAAGGTAAGCAGTGTTACTATTGCCCATAAAGATCTGGACTCAATGTTTTGGAGGGACAGTTATGGGCATGGACGCATACAGGCACGTCCCTTAGTTACAGATACGCAATGTGTACTCTTGCTATGGAGAGGAGGGATGAAGGCAGGTCACACAATGGAGTGGCTTTTGTCAGGCAGGGCAAGCGGAGGAATAATGTTGTTGCCTAAAGGTGCAGCATTCTGTATCCTTGCGTTACCTTGAGAGACACCTTTACATGTGATTGATTATTGCATGGGACAGCCCAAAACAGCCCTCTTGGCTGAGTTACATCTAGTGTGTGTAGCCACCAATAATATATTACCCTTTAAAGTCTAACTTCGAGCACTATGTGTTTCCTAGACCTATTTAGACAGTTATTTAAAGAGCTTTTGTTTGTTTGTGGTTAGCTGATGTCACAAATGTAGCTTTAAATATACCTAATTTTCCTGCAACACAGAATGTCATAGCCAGGGCCGGTTATAGACTTTTTGCCGCCTGAGGCAAACTTTATAAGATGCCGCAATGTACAAGTAGGCAGCAGGCGGGGAAGCGATGACTCGCCTCCTTAACATTCCGGCACTGCGTTCCACTGCTCATCACTTCCTGCAATACCATCCACTGTACAGTACAGTGGATGGCGTTGCAGTAAGGGACGAGAGGTGGAGCGCACACTGGAACGCGGAAGGAGAGGAGTAATCGCTTCCCAGCTGCCTGATATTTGTACACTGCGGTAATAGCTGGAGGTGGAGGGCAGACTGGGGGGACCCAGGTCAGGGTGGGGGGGGGGTCCGACCCCTCTACCCACCGCTGTGCCCCCTGCCCCCCTTTCTGCCTGCTAACCCCTCCAGCTCGTTGGACCCCCACCCATGGCCAGGCGGGGGCTGCCCCTCCCCACTTCTGCCGCCAGATGAACCCGCCTCACCCTGCCTCATGGGATGCCCGGGACTGATCATAGCTATCGGGTGCAAACTTGTCAGAGAGACAGTCTGAGCCGGCACACTTGCAGTATGAAAAAATTGCGCTAAACCATACCATGCCTCCCTCGTAAAAGCCAGAAGGAGACCAGCTAAACATGTCTGGTTGTCCCAGCAAGGTTGCTTGACGTTGCTGGCTGGCCCCTCCACTGATCACAAGGACCATCCATAACTCCCAGCGTACCGGATGGCATTAGAGCTTCGCTGCCATCCTTGAGGCACCTCCTCTAACACTTTACACACATCCTGGGAAGTTGTTAGCCTTTGACTGGATTGGACCCCATGCTGCTACACGTTGCTGCGTACAGTGTGATTAGAGATGAGCGTAATGACCTAATTACGATTTCGCGAAATTTCGCGTAATTAGTGTAATTACGATTATGGCCGTAAGTACATAATCGTAATGAAGGATTTCGCGAAATTTCGCGTAAGTGTAATTTTCGCGTAATTTTCGCATTACAATGGTTATTTATTCATGCCGTAATTTCGCATTAAACGCTACCGTAATTTCGCGTTAAACCGTAACGCTCCGTATAATATAAAAAAGCCGCCGACTTTAAGGGTTAATAGCAAAGCCCCCTTAAATGCTAAGAGCCTCAAATTTGGAGAATATATTAAGGAGATCAGGAGGAATAAGAGGAAAATTTTTTTTTCAAAAAGACCTTATAGTTTTTGAGAAAATCGATGTTAAAGTTTCAAAGTAAAAATGTATACATTTAAAAACCCGCCGACTTTAACGGTTAATAGCAAAGCCTGCTTAAAGTTTAGGAACACCAAATTCCTAGGGTATATTAAGGGGATCAGTGGGAATAAGAGGGAAATTTTTTTTTTCAAAAAGACCTTATAGTTTTTGAGAAAATAGATTTTTAAGTTTCAAGGGCAAAAATGTCTTTTAAATGCGGAAAATGTCAGTTTTTTTTGCACAGGTAACAATAGTGTATTATTTTCATAGATTCCCCCAAGTGGGAAGAGTTTTACTTACTTCGTTCTGAGTGTGGGAAATATAAAAAAAAAACGACGTGGGGTCCCCCCTCCCAGACCTCTTTAACCCCTTGTCCCCCATGCAGGCTGGGATAGCCAGAATGCGGAGCACCAGCCGTGTGGGGCTCCGCACCCTGACTATACCAGCCCGCATGGTCCATGGATTGGGGGGTCTCGGAAGGGGAGGGGCAGCCAAGCTTTCCCCTCCCCCTCCGAGCCCTTGTCCAATCCAAGGACAAGGGGCTCTTCTCCACCTCCGATGGGCGGTGGAGGTGGAGGCCGCGATTTCCTGGGTGGGGGGTTCATGGTGGAATCTGGGAGTCCCCTTTAAAAAGGGGTTCCCCAGATGCCCACCCCCCCTCCCAGGAGAAATGAGTATAGAGGTACTTGTACCCCTTACCCATTTCCTTTAAGAGTTAAAAGTAAATAAACACACAAACACATAGAAAAAGTATTTTAATTGAACAAAAAACATAACCACGAAAAAAGTCCTTTAATATTCTTAATTAACCATTAATACTTACCTGTCCCTTTAAATAAATGATCCCACGCAATATCCTCGGAAATGTTCTATCAGTTACAATGTAACAAAGTTATTACAATGTAACAACTTTGTTACATTGTAACTACGCCGCACCCGACGCCACTCGCCGCTCAGCCGCCGCATACGTGTCCGTGCAGGACGCTAAGTCCCCGCAGCTCCCGCTGTCCACCCCGCCCACATCTGTCACCCACATGTCACCCACATGTGGGTGACATGTGGGAGAGGCGGGGAGGGCAGCGGAGCCGGCGGGGACTTAGCGTCCTGCACGGACCCGACAGAGCTCTGAGCTATATAGCTCAGAGCTCTCTAAAGCATCTTTGTATTTGGGCTCCAAGGAGCCCCATTGGTCCTTAGCAGACCAATGGGGTTCCTTCAAATCAGAAGGAACCCCATTGGTCTGCTAAGGACCAATGGGGCTCCTTGGAGCCCAAATACAAAGATGCTTTCGAGAGCTCTGAGCTATAGCTCAGAGCTCTGTCGGGTCCTGCAGCACAGACGCGGCGGCGGCGGTGAGTGACGTCGGGTGCGGCGTAGTTACAATGTAACAAAGTTGTTACATTGTAATAACTTTGTTACATTGTAACTGATAGAACATTTCCGAGGATATTGCGTGGGATCATTTATTTAAAGGGACAGGTAAGTATTAATGGTTAATTAAGAATATTAAAGGACTTTTTTCGTGGTTATGTTTTTTGTTCAATTAAAATACTTTTTCTATGCGTTTGTGTGTTTATTTACTTTTAACTCTTAAAGGAAATGGGTAAGGGGTACAAGTACCTCTATACTCATTTCTCCTGGGAGGGGGGGTGGGCATCTGGGGGACCCCTTTTTAAAGGGGACTCCCAGATTCCACCATGAACCCCCCACCCAGGAAATCGCGGCCTCCACCTCCACCGCCCATCGGAGGTGGAGAAGAGCCCCTTGTCCTTGGATTGGACAAGGGCTCGGAGGGGGAGGGGAAAGCTTGGCTGCCCCTCCCCTTCCGAGACCCCCCAATCCATGGACCATGCGGGCTGGTATAGTCAGGGTGCGGAGCCCCACGCGGCCGGTGCTCCGCATTCTGGCTATCCCAGCCTGCATGGGGGACAAGGGGTTAAAGAGGTCTGGGAGGGGGGACCCCACGTCGTTTTTTTTTTTTATATTTCCCACACTCAGAACGAAGTAAGTAAAACTCTTCCCACTTGGGGGAATCTATGAAAATAATACACTATTGTTACCTGTGCAAAAAAAACTGACATTTTCCGCATTTAAAAGACATTTTTGCCCTTGAAACTTAAAAATCGATTTTCTCAAAAACTATAAGGTCTTTTTGAAAAACATTTTTTTCCTCTTATTCCCACTGATCCCCTTAATATACCCTAGGAATTTGGTGTTCCTAAACTTTAAGCAGGCTTTGCTATTAACCGTTAAAGTCGGCGGGTTTTTAAATGTATACATTTTTACTTTGAAACTTTAACATCGATTTTCTCAAAAACTATAAGGTCTTTTTGAAAAAAAAAATTTTCCTCTTATTCCTCCTGATCTCCTTAATATATTCTCCAAATTTGAGGCTCTTAGCATTTAAGGGGGCTTTGCTATTAACCCTTAAAGTCGGCGGCTTTTTTATATTATACGGAGCGTTACGGTTTAACGCGAAATTACGGTAGCGTTTAATGCGAAATTACGGCATGAACGAAACGCGAAATTTCGCGTTGAAAATTACGCTTACGGTATTTTCAATTACGATTTTAATGGCAATTTCGCTACGCTAATTTCGCATCGTAATCGCAAATTTCGCATGCGTAATTATAGTAATGCGAAATTACGAAAATTTCAGCTCAACTCTAAGTGTGATTCGGCCACTTTCTCTGCACACATGGATAATAGCCACTTTGGAAATATCTGGCAATCAAGTTGTGGTATTGTATAACCGTTGCTTATTCTTTGTGCCTGCTGAACTGTGCCTATGACATGCTTATTGTCCTAACATACCACTAATCCAGTACCTCTTGGGCAACCCTGCTACATTATCCAGATTTTTTGCATGAACTGCATATCCTTCATATAATCCTATAAGTTGATATCTGTGATGTTGCTGTAGGTCTCAGAACCTGTACTGAGTGCTGGCACTTTATACAACGCTTGATTGAACTTTGGTGGACTTACATCAACCTGCAGTCAAGGATATATGTACAGAAAAGAACCGAGAGCCAATTGTAGTGTAGTAAGTTATGGTAATGGGTTATGTAAAGAAGAGTACAACAATATACTCACAAACCAGGGTTACCTCCAGGCAACCACTGTATAGGCAGGTGAGGAAATTATCCTGTCCTCACTCAGAATTAAGAAGTCGCTCTCTGTAGATGGGAAGAAGATGGGGTATCCCCCTCCACCAAGGGTGGATATTAGGTATAATGTAAACGAGAACAGAAGCGCCAAAAGAGTAAAAACAGTATTTAAAAGGTTTAAAAGTGCTTAGGAGGCAGTGGTGGACTTACCTCCTGCAAGCAGACACAACATGCTGTGTATTCAGAACAAAATAAATGTATTGGTACACTCCAGGGGGTAGTCGCCCTATTGCGACTACCCCCTGGAGTGTACCAATAAATTTATTTTGTTCTGAATACACAGCATGTTTTGTCTGCTTGCAGGAGGTAAGTCCACCACTGCCTCCTAAGCACTTTTAAACTTTTTAAATACTGTTTTTACTCTTTTGGCGCCTCTATTCTCGTTTACATTATGCAGTCAAGGATAGAGTTGGGCCGAACGGTTCGCCTGCGAACGGTTCCATGCGAACTTCAGTGGTTCGCGTTCGCGTCCCGCAGGCGAACCTTTGCGGAAGTTCGGTTCGCCCCATAATGCACATGGAGGGTCAACTTTGACCCTCTACATCACAGTCAGCAGGCCCAGTGTAGCCAATTAGGCTACACTAGCCCCTGGAGCCCCACCCCCCCCTTATATAAGGCAGGCAGCGGCGGCCATTAAGGCCACTCGTGTGCCTGCATTAGTCAGAGTAGGGCGAGCTGCTGCAGACTGTCTCTCAGGGAAAGATTAGTTAGGCTTAGCTTGTTCCTGTCTGGCTGCATACCTGTTCTGTGAACCCACCACTGCATACCTGTGCTGTGAACCCACCACTGCATACCTGTGCTGTGAACCCACCACTGCATACCTGTTCTGTTCAGTGGACCCGCCACTGTATACCTGTTCATTGAACCCACCACTGCATACCTGTGCTGTGAACCCACCACTGCATACCTGTGCTGTGAACCCACCACTGCATACCTGTGCTGTGAACCCACCACTGTATACCTGTTCTGTTTAGTGAACCGCCACTGTATACCTGTTCTGTTTAGTGAACCCGCCACTGCATACCTGTTCTGTTCAGTGAACCCACCGCATCAGTGCGCATACCTGTTCTGTTCAGTGGACCCGCCACTGCATACCTGTTCTGTTTAGTCAACCCGCCACTGCATACCTGTTCTGTTCAGTGGACCCGCCACTGTATACCTGTTCTGTTTAGTGAACCCGCCACTGCATACCTGTTCTGCATCCAACTTCTCTCCTGCCCTGCCGCAAGCGTCCTCTCAGAAAGGACCTTCAGCGCAGCTGGAGGCATTGTCACAGAGAAGAGAAGTCGCCTAAGTCACAAAAGTGTTAAGTACCTCACCTTTATCAAAATGAATGAGGCATGGATCCCGGAGGGCTGCTGCCCGCCCCTAGACTAAGTCAGTCCCCGCACATACAGCATCTCTGCCTGCACGCCGTGTGACTGGCTGCCTGGCCTGCCCCAAGAAGACTAAGTCGCTCCCAGTCCCTCCACACAGCATGTCTGCCTGCAGGCCGCTTGACTACCTTCTCCGCCACCACCAACAGGGTCCGGGACTCCAGGCGGATTGCTGAATTTTTTAGGCCGCTGCTAGCAGCGGCCGCTGTAATAATTTTTCGGGTGCGTGTACATGACTGCCTAATTTTTCTGGCTGCACTGCGGGCAGCTGCAACAACAAAAGAAAAGGCATGTACATGCGCCCATTCCCCTTCGTGATCATTACCTTGCCGTGGTGAAGGGGCTTGCGTATCACAATGGAGCAATGACCGGCGCCTAGATGAGTGTCTCGGGGGGCACACCCACGATAATAAGGTCGTTGCCTCATTGTGGTCAGACCAAATTTGATCAGCTGGACAGTCACTGTTCTGTCATTCAGCTACATCAGCCAGATGACCATAAAGCCACTTTAAACTGTAAAGCCACCAAAACCTGCACTCTCGCCATGGTGCGCACCAGTAAAGCACGGCCGTCACTACACAAACAGCTGTTTGCGGTGCGTTACACGATGAGTTTGGTGTGTCAGTGTGAAGCAGTACCTTAATTACACTACCTGATTGATGTATACACATGCAAGATGTTTGAAAGCACTTTAGGCCTGTCATTTAGCATTCAATGTGATTTCTGCCCTTAAAACGCTGCTTTGCGTCAAATCCAGATTTTTCCCGGGGACTTTTGGCATGTATCCCACTCCGCCATCCCCCCCTCCAGGTGTTAGACCCCTTGAAACATCTTTTCCATCACTTTTGTGGCCAGCATAATTATTTTTTTTTTTTCAAAGTTCGCATCCCCATTGAAGTCTATTGCGGTTCGCGAACTTTAACGCGAACCGAACCTTTCGCGAAAGTTCGCGAACCGAAAATCGGAGGTTCGGCCCAACTCTAGTCAAGGATAGATCCACCTAATGAACTCTGAGGACCCAGTGTGATACTACTTTGGAGGGTTTAATTATTGCATTTCCCAGCAGCCCGCAGTGTGTGTGGCGTTGCGAGTGGCGATGTGTGTTTTGGTGTTTTTTTTGTTTTGTTTTGATGGTACCGCATTTTTGACGTGGGGTAGCCTCCTTGCAATTACACATTTTTTAAGAATTTTTATGGGTGTTTTTTGGTAGCAGATAGAGTTTTTTGATACATATATCTTGAAATAAGCTTTTTGATATGACACTCTTGGTCTGCATTCCTTTTTAATACTATCCTTAAGTTTTGTACTAATGCTCCAATGAATGTCATCAATCAGTAAGCTCCACTACTCGTGGGACAAGTGAAAACTGGAAAACAAGATGAAACTGGAGCGCTCTATGGTGCTTGAACGTTTTATTAAAAGTAAAAAGGATAAAAGATTGTACTTGCAAGAAGTAAATGCTATTCAAACAATATCGCCCAACATCAGGGCTGCGAGGATTCCCTTCTTCCTCCTCCACTCTCCAGCTCCCGTCGCTGTGGCCAGTAGCAGGGATGTGAAGATGGATCTGAGACCTTCGAGGTGGGGTGCGGTAGTGGGTTGCTTTTTCACAGGGTTTGCAGCGTCATGAGGATTCCTCGTAGCCCTGATGTTGGGCGATATGCTTTGAATAGCATTTACTTCTTGTAAGCGCAATCTTTTATCCTTTTTACTTTAAATAAAACGTTAATGCACCATAGAGCGCTCCTGTTTCTTCTTGTTTTCCGATTAAGCTAAATGAACTGAGTTCATTGATTGGCCGAATGACGTCCCAGAGACAATTGGTGCCAGTCACTCAGCAGCAGCCGTGACGCAGGGACTTTCCCCCCACTTTTGGGGGAGAAAAAGGGTTTCCCTATGGTCCGAGAAATATGTTAAATGAAATTTAGTCTGTGACTTTTTGACGGATATAGGTCACTGCATATCAGAAATCATACTTAAATGAAATCCATAAAACTGAATTCTGGGGTTGGATAAATTTCGACTGGATTATCCCAGCATGGTAACAGAAGAATGGTCTTAAATTAGGATCTCTGCTAATATGGCCAAAGCCCCTCCCTTCACCTTTCATGAGATAATTTGATGTTGCTTTGCGGGATAAGGATATAGCACCTCCATACAGCTACAATGTCAGGAATGGCTCAAAGTGATTAGCAGTATATTTGCAGGGACAGGGAGAACAGTACCCCATCTATCTTGCTAAGTACAGACAGAGGACTCCTGTGACATCTGCAGTGGTGAAGTGTATCCAATATATATTCCACTTGTCATTTGAATGTGTCACATTCATATCACCTGCTATTCCCAAGCCCTCTTCCTTTTTCCAAGAAAGTTGTCATTGCCATCATTTCAGCTGCAAAGAAATTCTAATGGCAGCCAGCAAAATTGACGTCATCTGAATTCATGTTTTCAAAATGTTTTTTTTCTACTTCAGTTGAATTTGGGAAGAGATGGTCCACAATATGGTGAGGATTCAAGACTCCAAACTAATTTGCTCATTATGTATGGAATATGCTGATCACCAGTGATGAGCGAAAATGCCAATATTTTCCCATTCATTTTTGCAAAAATGTTAATTTTATTCTTAAGTGAAAATGCCACCGAAAGTACGTTTTGGGGGGGGTTTTTCCGCTTTTTACACTTTTTTCGCAAATTGTCACGGTAAAATATACATTTTTCACGTGTTTTCATAGTAAACTTTTTTGTTCTAAAAATAAGTATTTGTATAGTGCCTTTCTCCTGTCATACTCAAAGCGCTTGTGAGGCAGCCACTAGAGTGCACTCAGTAGGCAGTAGCAGTGTTAAGGAGACTTGCCCAAGAAACTCCGTACTGAATAGGTGCTGGCTTACTGAACAGGCAGAGCCGAGATTTGAACCCAGGTCTCCTGTGTCAGAGGCAAAGCCCTTAACCATTACACTATCCAGCCAACTATATGCTGCTACAGCTACTGGTACTTTTTTGGTAGTGGGGCATTTAGCTAGTGCAGGAAGGAAAGGAAAGCTGAACAGGCTCTCAGTGCAGGCTGTCAGCGTCAGGCTCTCACCTCCTTTCTCTAATGGCGCCCAGACGCTGCTCTCTGTATACACTGCGACAGTGTCGCAGTGATGAAATACATGCAGCCATTCATTGATTGGCCAGTATAATAGGGGGGTGGGACTGGAGGCTGAAGGGGGAATGATGATTGCCCCCACTGATGGAGGAGGCGGTACTGGCATCTCCGATATACTCGTATTGGCCGCCGCTTGAGAAGGGGGTGATTGGCCACATGGAGGCATGGCCACATGGAGGCATAGGCCTCAGAGATAGATAATGAATCCCCACTGATGCAGGAGGCAGGACTGGCGCCTCCGATATTCGTGTTGTCGCCGCCACCGCTTAATGGGGTGCTTGGCCACACAGAGTGAGGGGGCGGGACTGGAGACGTATGATGCGCACGCCCGCTGCCACGGTTGCCCTTAGAAGTGCAGTGTTAATCAATCTGCTAACTCAAAAGTGAGTCTGAAGCCGCGGCCCACCATGAAATGTCCTGCGAACCACTAGTGGGCCGCAGCCCACAGGTTGGGGACCCCTGCCTTAAAGTAGTCTAGCACCGTAGCCCCTACCTCTCTTTCCCTCCTCCCCTAAATAATTCATTGCGCATTGCACTTGTTACTCATTTTTCAATAATTGAACTGATCCAGGGATTTGCAACAGGATTTAACACATGCACCAGGCAGATTCTGCTAGTAACACTATGGAGTAGCAGTTTATGTGCCATAAAATGAGATTAGCAAACTGAAAGACTGTTTACCATTATTCCCTGCAGTGTGTAGAAGTGAACCATAGCTACTTTTTTTTAGCAACATGAGGGAAACTTTACTTGAAAGTGCTGTTTATTTTTCTACGGGGCACTTTAGAATCTCTGTCTCTAGTACTGGAGGATCTTATCCCAAACCTGATTGAAATATGTACATACCTTTAGGGTTGCAGTCCTGGAAATGTGCTGTCACACATTTGATACTGCATTCAGCTATTCATATCTTTATAGCCTGCTGGGTTTCTCACATAGATAATAAAGAAGGGATCCTCTCAGTACCTCTATGTGTCAGGATCTTACACCCAATCCATTTAAAGTGCCATGCCTAAAAAAAAAAACTCAAGGGAACAACAAAATAACGAAGCCATTCAAAATGCATCTGTTGAAAATAGTTTTACCTGCAAGCACCATGATAAAGACTAACCAACTCTATAAGATAAAGAGACCTACAAAATCTGTGATCAAGAAATGTAAATGGCTATCAGAACATCGCTTGTTGAAGTCAATAAACCATAAAATAGATGATTGTTTTCCTTTGCATTATGTAATTGTACAGCTGAGAGTGGAATGGAGCAGACGTTAATTATATGAATCTCCAAAGAATCTCTACTTAATGAATTTTTGAAGTTGTCTATTGTTTCCTTAATTGCTTTGTTGTAGTTTATGTATGTAGCTTATTTAAATGTACATAACTTTACATCACAGATAAGTCAGTCAATCTTTGGTGCAATAGTTAAAGAGGGATTGTCAGCCACAAAATATTATTCCATTTACCCACTGTGCTGTGTTCATTATGCAGCCTGGAACCTAACCCTGCATTGTAAGCACTCCAATCTAATCAGAAAAGCTTCTGCTGTAATAAATCTTTTCTGTCAGCCTGGCTCTATTTGGTACATTGCCCAGGAGAAGGAAGCTTGTCATCAGCCCTCCAAAATTACTGCTCCTCACTGATTGGCTGAGGACAGTTCAGTGTGAAGCTAGTGCTGAAATCTGATCTTGCTGTGCTCACAGCAAGCTAACTATGATACTGCAGATTCTAGGAGGGAAAAAAAAGAGTAAGGGGGGAAATTACATCAGAATTAGCTTAAAGTTGGCTGAAAGTCAGCATTTGTACTTTGTTCTAAAATATTCCTCACAGCTTGAAAGCTACTATCCCAGAAATTAGTTTTTGCAGGACATCACTGAAATGGTTAAACAAAGTACTGTGTCCTGCTATTCAGCTTCAAATCCACAGCCAAACTGAAGATAAAAGTATATTTGTTTGCATTCCAATGTTGATACATGTGTGTAAGCACAGTGTAACACGTGAAAAGGAGCTCTTTGTAAAGCTCTCTGTGCTTCAAGCACACAAACCGCTAAGAACAGATAATTAGACGATGTTAATATATAATAAAGAGCAGTTTGAATAAAATGCAATGGCAAGTTTCAGAGCAAGGCAAACCACACTTTGTAAACTTGTCATGTGTAAACAGACAATATTACTTACGCACAAAAACAAATATGATAACTGTAGGAGTAATAAAAAGTAGGAAAACACATTTTTAGTGAATGTTATGTCGGAGTTTCAGACCACTTTAAGTCAGAGGGAATCAAAATGGAAAATGCCTACAAACGAATTATTTGTATTTACTATATATAAGTCCCTAAAATCTAAACGTGGATAGTGCAATACATATGTAAGTAGAGCAAGTAGTTATATATGTACTTATATATGTGTTTTTTTTCTCCTGGCATAATATGGCTGACCCCGCTGCTTTAAGGGAACGGTGGCTTCCTTTGAACTCCTTGTCTCTTCCTGCAGCCACATGCGCTGGTAGCTGTCACTCGAAGGCCGAGAATAAATCTCATGGATTTCCACAAGAGAAAATTGTGGGTAGTTAGTGTCACAAGCAATATGTATGGGCTGTGTAACTTGTTGCTGCCAATTAATGGAACGTACGATGCAATGTGCTCATCCCACTGTGGAATATATTGGCAATTTACAAATTGATGGCCAACAATTATTCTAAAAGGAGACGGTGCAGGAAATATGTCTTTTAACTTATGCATTGGCTTTGAAATTAATTACTCCTTTAAATTATATACAGCTCTGGAAATGGGAGCGAGGGCAGCAATTTATGAGATGCAGAGGATTAAGCAGGGAATATCTTCAGAGACAGAGACTGCTGTTATCATTTTATTTTACTATTGTATTGCTGAAAGTAAAGTAAGTGCAGCTGTCCATAAGCAAAACCATTATGAAGGAATCAGTGCCTGCTGAAGAAAAATGTAGTTGACATATACATTTGTTTTGTGTGGTTTTCAGTGTCTGATGCTACATGATATCCAAAAGCCTTTTCAAAACTAGTGACATTTAACTTACTGCTAGAGCTTCCTTAACCACTTAATGACATGCTGACTTATAAAAACATCCTGCTAGAGACTCTTAATGGCTCCAGGGCGTTTTTATAAGTCAGACAGTGCTGCTGCCGCTGTGCGGGTGCAAGTGAATTGTGGAAAAAATTGTGAAAAAAAACACCCCCCAAAAAATACACCCTTTTCCAATCGATATATTGTCACCATACTTTGTACTAGGGACATAATTAAAATCTTGTGATAACCAGGACAAATGGGCAGATAAAATGTTTGGGTTTTATGTACAGTAGCAGTGTTTATATTAAAACCATAGGGGATGAAATTGGAGAAATAGTGTATTTTTTCATTTTTCCTTGTATTTCCCTTTAAAATGCATAGAAAATAAAGTAATTACTGAAAACAAATATCAACCCCAAAAAGCCCAATTTGTGGTGAAAAAAACAAGTATTAGCTAGAGATGATTGGAAGTATTAGCTAGAGATGATTGGAACCAGTAAATTCTGTTCCGCCCGAAATCATGGATTCCGTCAGTGTTAAATTCCATCGCTATGATAATTCCGCCGGATTTGTACCAAGTTCGGCGGAATTCCGGATTTCGGAGAAAAAAAAACATCTCTCTCTCCTCCTCCTCCTCCTCGGAATCATCTTCCAGGGAATTGTAGTTTATCAAAAGCCGGCTTACATACCATGGCTGGGAATTGAACCCAGGTCTCAGTGTGTGTTAGGCAAGTGACTTATCCGCTATACCACCAACACCACTACATGCTGAAGCCAGCCTAGCATGTACCATTATGATCAATACAAGAGAAAAAGTAGCATGCTTAAGGATTTGTAGACTTTCAAAAACCAACTCACCATGGCTGGGAATTGAACCCAGGTCGCAGTGTGTGGTAGGCAACTGACTTATCCGCTATACCACCAACAACACTACATGCTGAAGCCAGCCTAGCATGTACCATTATGATCAATCCAAGAGAAAAAGTAGCGTGCTTAAGGATTTGTCGCATGTCAAAAACCAACTCACTGTGGCTGGGAATTGAACCAGGTATCAGTGTGTGGTAGGAAACTGACTTATCCGCTATACCAGGAGGAGGAGGAGGATTTTTTCAATTCCATAAAATTCAGCGGAAAAAAAATTTCAGCGGAATTCCGGTTTACAGGTTTAGCAATAACGTTCCGACCGCCGGAGTCGGAATTTACCTAATTCCGGCCGGAATCAGCGAGCATCCCTAGTATTAGCAACACAGACTACAGTTACAGATGCCTTCTACATGACGATGGATTATGCTGATTTGGTGTCAGTAAGGTAAATCTTCCGACATGCCTCCTTAGGAATAAATGACTAGTGGCAGTGTAAAAAAACAAAACACTTTTGATCAACCAAAATAACTGTCATTAACAATGCTCCACATAATAATACTTATGTTAAAGGCACTTAAAACGGAAAAAATTAGCCATAGTGTCCCTTTAAACGCAATTGTTGCTGATTGCCATTAGGTGCACTATGCCTGTGACATTTTGTCAAATAAAAATTTCCACGGAAATTGCACACATAATGTGTGCAGTTAGCACAGTGGCAGCTGCTAACCTGTGGCTGCTACTGCTGCTGGCACCTGTATGCTGCACCGCATCTACGGCCTGTGGGCGCATGGAATTAAAAACTGTAGAGGGCTTTGGGGGGCCACCAAAATTTTGGCCCCTGGGACGGTCTTTAGACATGCCTGGCATAGAGGAAACCATAACCGCTCGACAAAGAAATTGAAACCCATTCAGTTCATTTCCCCAACAGAACAAGGCTGGTGTTGGAGATAACAAAGAACAATTGCCCAAGCATACCCTGTCTGACTACTGTTCCTAGCTTGTGCATAAATGAATCCAGTTGCGTGTGGTCTGGTATTAGTCATGGAGAGAATGCGAAAACAGAACAACAAAAGTTGTTTAGGTGATACCTTTAATGGCTGCTGAAAAATCTTGTACGGTTAGTCATTAGAGGTATCACCAAAAAAAAGTTTGTTCTGTATAAGCAGACAGAGGTGCCAATAGGATAAAATATTCTAAAATGTTTAAAATGAGAGGAGGCAGAGGTGGACTTACCTCCCCCAAGCAGACACACACGAGTGTTGTGTATATTCAGCACCACAAAAATGTATTTATATACTCCAAAAAGTGCAACGTGTTTTGCAGGCGTCTTCCGCTTCACCAGGCAATAGAAACGGAGCATAAAACTAAGTCTGGTGCAAAGCTCAGCGCCTCTGACACGGAAGATGTCCGTGAAACGCGTTGCATTTTCTGGAGTATATAAATACATTTTTGTTGTTTTGAATATACACAACACTTGTGTCTGTCTGCTTGGGGGAGGGAAGTCCACCTCTGCCTCCTCTCATTTTAAACATTTTAGAATATTTTTATCATTTTGGCGCCTCTGTCTGCTTATACATTTCCTGAGTCCACCCATGGTGGAGGGGTGTTGCCCTTTTCTATCTACAGAGAGCGACTTCTTAATCCTGAGTGGGTACAGGTCTAATCTCCTCACATGCTGATATAGTGGTTACCTGGACGGTAACTCATGTTTGTGAGTATAAATAGATCCTTACGTGTCATATCCACATACCAGTACATACTACACAATATTGGGCTCTCGGTGTCTCTATTCTGTGTTTTGTTATTTCTTCACAGAAATAAATTTCTTTCTCTGAGCATGAGGCAAATGTAAATGTTGTTAGCAGTTAGCAGCTGACCACTTCCTGTCCCTGCCTTGGAATGGCAATGAGGACAGGTTAGGAAGAACAAGTTGTCTAGCTGAAGGCAATGTAAAGTGCTGTCATTCTCCGGCTCCCCAGGCCACTTCTTGCCTTTTGCTGCAGAGATCACACAAGCACATGAAATATTGATAGTTGTTCTGGTAAATTAACCATGGCGCTCATGGAGGCCAAGTGTCTGAGAAAGTGTTACACTGCCTCGAGGCAAATATGATGACATGGGATTCACACCTGTAGTTCATTAACTGGGGCTGAGGTTAGATTTCAACAGAGACAATTACTGGGATGCGTCGAGTTCCCAAACACCATATCATTCCGCTGTGGTGAATGTCTTTTTCTCCTGACCAGACTTGCCTTAAGGAGTGACTGAAATGGCTGCGTTCGATGATGTGCTGCAGCTTCGTGATTGACAGGACAGTTAACTGTACTGCTCAGCTGAAGGGAAGCAAGGCACATAACCGGGGTCATTTGTTTGATGGCTTCAAATCAGAGGCTAGGTAGAGAAAGCACTTTTACAACACTACAAAACCTCCGCTTACTCAGGGCGCTTCAGCAGAACTGTGTGATCACAGGAAATAAAGCACGGTATCATTTTTCCACTTCACTTCTTAGTCAATTCTTTAAAACGCTTGCCTGAAGGTAGTGCTTGTGCGTTTGTGTTCTTTTTTTCTTACGTTTTGCTTATACATCTTGTGTGTTCAATACTTAAAGGAGCAAAATAAGGATTTCATCTGTTTTAACTCAGCAAATATAGATTTTACATATAATACCACTTCCTACCATAATGTAAAACACCAAACTGTCTGAAAAGCTTAAGGACAGCTTGCATATAAAGGTGCCCGTACATTAGATGACTTGGCGGCCATGGACCATCCGATTCTATGATTATAGTCAAATCAGAGAAAAATCGGTGCTGCCAACAGCATGCCTGATTGATGATGCGACCAATGTTAGGCCCGAAATTGGCTTCATGTATTGATTGGATATGCTGCAAGATGTTGTGATTAATGCAACAGAATCCAGAAGCTTTGCCCCCCCTCCTCCCCCAATGCCTGTGCATGAATACTTTACCTGTCGGTGTCTGCTGCTTGCGCCTTCTCCAACTCTTCCTCACATACTTGCACCTCACGTGGTTGCCAGCATACCGTGGGTGCGTGTGTGAAGAAACATGCACATTCCCATTATACCGGCAAACATGTGGGGTGCATGTGTGTGGGGAGGTGTTTGGGCTGGTTGGTCTCTATGGTGGTACCAATAACACCGCTCATTTCCTGTGTTTGTAATGTTTTCTCAAGATTACTCTTGGATTGTGGTAAGGACATTAGCTAATGAGTCCCAGTGTTAGTTGTTTTTCATTGTTCACATTGCAGAGCTATGAAAATGTGTCAGCTATAGAAATGCATAATAATAATGATATTAACAGGTTCTTCTGAGCTGGTCTCACTCTCAGCCAGATTGCTCTACTCCAAGTTTCCAACAGGGACCCAATGCCCCAACTCCACACAGCTTCTAAATACAAAAGATACTGTTGTGAGACTGACTTCCACACACACAAATTCAGACAATTGGGGTGCTGCTGGAGCTCACAGGAGATCATTGTCAATCAGTAACTCTAATGCAGTGAAGTGCATATAACAGAGCATTAAATGCTGATTAATGTTAGCACAGGGAGTACTAAGTAACTTTCATTACTGATAGCTGGAAATTCCCTGGATTCTGCCATTCAGTCACAGGTTACTGTGCATCACCGGGTCACATGATGTCTGCTTACTCAAACATCATATGATTTACAGTGATCGAGTGACTAAAGCTAGAGCCTAGTGGTACCATGTTACAAATAAGAAATGTATATAGAGAGAGTGAGACGTGTGTGTGTGTGTGTTTGTATATGTGTGTGTATGTGTGTGTATGTATATGTGTGTATATATATATATATATATATATATATATATATATATATATATATATATATATAATTTATTATTATTATTATCTAGTATTTATATAGCGCCGACATATTACGCAGCGCTGTACATATATATATATATATATATATATATATATATATATATATATATATACATATATATATCTTGTCACTAACATATTTTTTATATTTATATATTTATATATATTTATATATTTATTTATGATCACCATTATACTAATTTTACTCAGGTAACTAAAATCTATTGATGGTTCAGACATGGGCAGTTGCAATGCAGAACCATGTAGATTTTGCTGCAATAAGAATTTAAAAGACAACTACAGCGAAAACGGTAAGCAGTTAAAATCTGACAGAGCTGATGAGTTTTGGCCTAGTCTATTTCCTCATGGGGAATTATCTGGATTTTCTTTCAAAATCAGTTGCTAAATTTAACTGCCAAATTATTGTACAAGCAAGTAGGGAGGCTGGCTGGTATCTTACTGTTTTGGCAGGTAGGGTATTTCCGAGCGCTTTTTGGCCTCCAGAGCTTTCTGAGAGCTTTTTAAAATTAAGGCTCCCATTGACTTACATTAACTTACTTAGCAGTAATCCCGAGTCAGGCTCGGGCTGGAAATACGCAGCTCAGAGCGGTAACCCCGATCTGGATCCATTGGAGGTGTGTAGTGTGCAGGGCTGCCGCCGATCTATCTAGCAGTATGATTTTTATGGTATAAAAGATTGTGAAACAATCACTTTCAGAACCTAAAATATGGAAATAATCATAATGCCAGGGAGGTTAAAATCGCAATCTCAATAAAATCATGCAATTTTATTGCGATTTTACAGCAATATGAATGCATGTCAATGGGATCGGTTTAAAAAAAAACTCTTATAAAGCTATGGAGGCCAAAAAGCGCTCAGAAAAGCACTTATAGCGTGTCTGAGCCCTTAGGCTTAGCAACTGCCATTCAGGAAATGCTTTTGAAAACAAATAAAACCCTGAGTATCCCAGATTAAGAGATGGACTAGTCCAAAACCTGTCGGTTCTGTCAGATTTTAACTGCATACTTTTTTGCTATAGTAGTTCTTTAGGTCCCCACACCAGCTGACTGGTGGGTGTGTTGATACACATACAGACTTTTTTTTTGGCATGGACAATACATTAAATAAACTTCCAGGCTTGTATTCAACTCTTAGTTTATCACTCACACAATGACACTTGGGCTACCTAGAATTTATGCCCGGGGATTGGTTTATGGACATGCTGTGTGACTGCATGAACAGAAATGGGTAGATGACGCAAGGTGTATCAGGGTAAACCAGGAGACTTGAAGGTTACTTTTTTGTTTTCAGAACATGTTGCTATTTTTTCTGAGCACAATAGTTATAAGTATAGACTGACTGTAAGACTTGCACATGCATGCATGCTCTGTAGGCAAACTAATTTACACTTAATTTAATCTTTATTCGCACATGCTTGGATAGACAGGACAAGCCACAACCCTTTCATTAACCTTCAATTACTGCTGGATTTTTGGACAAAAAATGGGTCATTGAACTTTAATGAAATTTTTGCCTGTAACTTAACAAATTGTGCCAAGCAAGGTCTAGTATGCATTTTGAATAGGAGTATATTATGCATTTTGAGTACAGTACAAACAAAAATTCATTAAAAAAAAAATTAATAATAATTTCTCCACTCTTCAGCTTTTTGGCAGATAACGTCCATTTTTTCGCAAGCATTTTTTTTCACATAAAAATTTGTGTGCGCGTTTACAGGGCAAGTACAAATTTGCATATGAACCTGAATTTTAGGGTCTATTTCAACTGGTAGCCACGGCTGTTTCCGATTCAGCCACGGCTCCCGTTCTGCTGCGTAGCCGCAACCCTAATAACTAAGCTGCGCCATGCACGGCTTAGGATTTGGCTGTGTGCTGCATAAATCTGCAGCATGCCGTCCACATTTGCACTGAAATGCGATCTGGATGGCAAGCCATGTTACAGATATCTACAGAATCTGTAGTGGAAATGGGCCCTTTACCCTTTAGCTGCCAATTTAGAGGTTTGAGGGCTCGTTCACACTGGGGGCATTTTCAGCTTTTTTTTCCAGCGCACCACGAAATGCTTGTGCAATGAATCTCTATGAGAAGGTTCATATCAACACGTTGCGCCCGCTTTGCGCTCTGCAAAGCGGTGCTTGTACCATTTTTGGGGCATTTTTGCTATAATGGAAGGTATAGGAAAAATGCAAACGCTCACATAACTGCATTGTGCAGCAATTGTGATCGCATTTTTAAGAATAAATACATTGTATTTATTCTTTTCTGGGTCAAAGAGTTCACTTCCTGACTTGCGTCAGAGAGTGAATGAAAAAAATGCTCTGGAAAATCGCTTGGAAAAGCGCTTTTAACAAAAAGGCAGCGCTTAGCGAAGCGTTGGTAGGTCCTAAAAAAGAAACGCGTACAAAAACTTAAAATACTTGCATTTGCGTTTTTGTTTTTAGATGTGAACAAGGTCTCAAAGTGCTCCAGGCCAATTTATTTTACAACTTTTTTGCTTATTTGTTATATTTTCTTGCTTCTAATTAGTACTGCTGTAATGTATATGTATGGTCAGTTGTCACTAGAGGGCATTGTGAGACAATAACAAAGGAGTTCTGCTTTCGTTTCTATATTTTCTGCTAGCAGAGAGACATGAAAGCATTCCAAGTTCTGCAGTGCACTTATCTCAAACGAATAACTCAATTGAAGCTGCTAAAGGGTTTATGTAAAAAATGCATGAGAAAAAAAACAGGATCCTGCCTTAGAATTGCTGTAGGAGCCTGACTCATCCATACTGTTTTCAGCTATTTTTTCCTGGAAGAGTCAGGCTTGTCCATATCGCCAGGAAGGCTATCAGTCATCCTGCAGTTACTTCTGCATTGCCTGTATGTTGATGTAAACTCCAATAGAAAATAGTCCTTTATAAATAGATTGGAGTTTCC